>NC_136005.1:2255570-2308782 GCF_048128805.1 Centroberyx gerrardi | reverse complement strand
CTCACTTTACAGTTTGTGTTTCTAAGAATCTGCTGCGGCCATTCTAAACCAAAAGCAATAATAGCAATAAATTATTTGAATAGCACTTTTCAAAACGGGCACAAACAGTTGCTTTACAGACAATAATATACAGTAAAGTCAGACATTAATTAACTACACTACGATTGTAGCTTTGAAATATCTCAAAATGTCCTACCATTTTTTTAACCTTAACTTTTTGTACAAATCAGTGTTGAAAGATTTTCAAAATCATGCAAGGAACCTGTTGGCCTTCTCTTGGACTCCCAAAATCCTCTGGGCTTTCTAGTGTTGAAAGGGGAAAGTTAAAGGGGAATAAAAGCAAGTAAATGCAACATAGGTTTTAGAAAAACAACTATATAAGAGAATGTGTGTTAAGGAACGATCTAAAAGAGTTTTCCAGTCTAAATCTCAGCACAAACTCCAACTAGACGGACTCTGTCACGTCTTCCTAGTGTCTGGTGTGTCTTTAATACAGTACGGACAGGATTTAAAGGTAAATCCCCCCCTTGGACACTGTTATATATCAACAATTTCTGATGTTCAATACATTCCAGGAGTTATTTTGTGATGAAGTGTTGTCATTTACTTTTTTTAGTGAACCCACTTTCCCTCAACCGGCCTCGCCTACTTCTACTGCAGTTAGAGATTTCCTACGTCTCCCAGAATGCCTTTCAACAACCTCCCAGAGAATGGACGTGAACTTGTTGCATTCAGCTGAGGGTTTTACATGCAGGTGGAAAGAGAGATAGCAATAGCAGAGAGTCTCCCCCCTTCCTCAAACCCCAACCTGTCTCTCTGCTGCAGTGCATTCTGGTCTCTCTCCTGCTCCTGTGGTGGAGAAACTGGTCTCTCTCCTCTTCTACGATGGATTTCTCCCTGTATGATTGTTGAACGTCTCTCGGTGCAAAATGGCGGCTCTAGAAAGAAGCCCTCGCTCTTTGATTCTGAGGGACTGACACCAAAACCTGACGTTTACCGCTGATGTTTTACATCCTGAAACATTTTCTCATATCAAACTCCATTGTAGCTGCTGGAATATTGATCAGTTATCCACAAAGAAGAAAAATACACAAAACTAAATGGACCCAGGAATGAAAGGTGCATTAAAGTGATTTTAGGGTGGATTTTTCTTTTGAGCCCATGTCATTCCTGGTGTATTTTGCCTGTCCTGAAGTGTCTTCAGAAGGGATTTTAAAGATCTCACGGGGTTTTCCAGCCGGAGCCTCTCAGCCGCGTCATGCCTCGGTCTCCTGTGTTTTCGATGCGCTGTGGAAGAATGCTGATAAGATAAAAACCTTGACCCAGAAGCCAGCGGGACAGTCGGAGTGTGAAATGTTGAAGCGGCGTGCGAGTGCGACCTTAGCAGTGAGGTGGCTTAGAGTCAAAACACAAACCCCGGCCTGGCTGTCGTATGTAGGCCGGGGGGTGTGGAGGTGTGCGGTGTGTGTGTGTGTGTGTGTGTGTGTGTGTGTGTGAGGGGGTGGTTCAGGCTTTACTCTCCTCTTCTGTTGACACTGTCAACGCTCGCCGCTGAGCAGCGGGCGAGCGAGCGGCAGGACTTCAGGACGCTCTTCCCCTCCTTCACGCATGATTAAACCTCGAACCGTGTAAAACCAAACAGATCCATGTTGTAGCAACAACGCGGCCCTGACCCCGAGATGCAGGCCGTGTTTTCGCTGATGAAAACGCTGGCAGGCGAGCCGATGTAAATAAACCGCACGCAGAGTTCATCCACCTGGGCCGAGGCAGCGGTCCAGGTCTGGGCAGAGGGCCGAGGACCAGTTCGGGTCCGAGGGCCTGAGCTGAGTTTAATACCAGACAAAACCTCAGGCTGCTCTTAAAACACTCCAGTCTGAACAGTTTCTTTTAGTTAAAGTCAAACATTGAGATATCCATGGTCTGCTTTCTTGTTCTGCATGAACTCCATAACTTATCTGTTTGATTGGAATATTCTATCAGTGATTTTTTTTTAATGTATTTTATTTTTACCTTTTTTCCCCCATGGTTTATTGCCATTACTCATTTGAAAAGACAAAGTAATAAAGAAGAAGACATTAAACAATAAAAAACACAACATGTAACTTATACAATACATACACCCAGAGACATAAGAACAGTACAGATGGCCATTCCAGTAAACCACAGCGCACCAGTTTGTTTCATTTTTAGCCAGAAGTTTTCATTTAAACATCTATGGAAAGTATGAAAAACACATAAAGTTTACATCTAAGTCCTTGTCTGTCTTTATGTATCTGGTCCCAAAGTTAATATAAATCAGCCATTGACAGAACAAGCTGCAGACCTGACCCAGAAACTGATGCAGTGTAAACCTCAACACTTTTACAGTCTAGGTGTTTAGCTGAGGCTTTCATCCACAGTGAGTTAGTGAGGGAGCAGGTTCAGCTCAGGTCTTGCTCAAGGACACTGCAGCAGCTATATGCAAATATCACCTCAAAACTATAAACTGTATGAAATATCTTTATAAGAATGTTGTAGGAATGTTATAGTGATACTGTAAGAGATAAGAAATACCACAAAGTATGATAAGGTCTCTATAAACTCACACTATAAGGAGTATTACCCACTCAACTACTTCAGTTATGTGATAATGTTAATATAATACAATACACTGAAGTTTTGACTCACTGACTCACTGACTCACTGACTGACTGACTGACTGACTGACTGACTGACTGACTGAACAGATAAACTGAGGGAGGAGCTGAACTGTCAGGTGATTTAATAAGCAGTAGTGTAAATAATGTGGTGGCTGTCCGGACAGCAGCTGCGTCAAGCTACACACACTTAGCCAGAAGTTAAGGGACCTTGCTTTCAAAATAAAAGCAGAACAATTGTCACTTCCAATCAAAAATTGTGTTAAGATGATGATTCTTCCAAGTTGTCTGGAATATATTTTGTATTTGAGTGTTTGGTATTTGTACTTTTGATAACCTACTGTCACATGGGAAGTACATGGCATTTCAGTGGCTTATTACAAGTTGGAAGGAGGATGTGTTTTCCACCTTGTCTGTCTGTTCGTCAACAAGATATCTCCAAAAATTACAAATGGATTTGGATTAAATGTGTTGGACAAATGGTCCTTGGCCCAGTGATCACTTGATTAGATTTTAGTGGTGATCCAGATCTGGGATTTACGCCATTTTACTTTTTTTTTTTTTGCCATTATGCTGCATTCATGTGCTGGTGGGAAGGTCCAACATACACTCAAAGACATGATTTCTATCACTTAGGTTTTCAGTTGATTCAATTGATTTCTTGACCCAGTGCAAACAAGGATTTGGGATTAAGTCTCTACCTCCAGTAGTTTCAGTTACGGCTAAAACCCCAGACCCAGATCACCACCAAAATCTAATCAGTTGTTCATTGACCCAAGACCTATCTGTACAATACATTTAATGGAAATCTGTTAACAAGTTTGAGATATCCTGCTGACAGACAAACGGCAAAAACATGACTTCCCTGGCGGGGGTAATAAGGGTTTTATTTTGAAAGGTGTGACCGGAAATACTCGTTATTGTTCTGCCTTGACTACAGACTCCAGTCCACGGTGTCGTCCTCCTCCTCCTCCTCCTCCTCTTCCTCCTCCTCCTCCCCCTCTTCCTCCTCTTCCTCCTCTTCCTCCTCCGTGTTAAAGTGGGCGGGCGTGACTCGCATCTGCTTTTTCCAATTGGAGTAGCACAGAGAGCCGCTGTGCTTCTGGGCGTTGAAACGTGCCAGCGTTTATAAACGGTGAGGCGGACTGCTGTTTACCCAGAAGACACCGAGGCAGCGTCTTCTCTTCTTCTGGACAAACCGTCGCCTGTTCTCGGACTGCATCGTTGCTCCCGCACCGCCGGTGAGTAGGAGACACTTGAACCGTCAACTGGCGACAGGACAGTTATTTATAAAACATAGTCCCGGTCCTCAGTTCTGATTGGCTGAGACGCGTTCCTAACGGTTTTTAAATGCATGTTAAACACGCACCTGTGGCCGCATAACGGGGAATTTAAATATTAATACGCTGACAGAAAATCACCGGTCAGCACTACAGAACTGTCTGGCTGTGTGGTAGAATCTTAACATTTTATTATTGATATTGAAATATTGTTGATTAAACCGAAAACATTAATTATTTACTGTTATGTGACCACATAACTGTGCATTTAAATATTAATGCACAGACCGAGTAAGAGAACTATTTAGCTTGGTGGAAGAATTATAACTTTGAATTATGATTATGTAAATATTGTTGATTTAAAATTAAACATTAATTATTTACTGTTTAACAGTAAATATAAACAGAATTACTGTTTATATTTACTGTTAAACAGTAAATAATGAATGACAATCATCACTCACTGCTACTTATGTAGCCTATTGCTTAGCAACGACTTTGTTTAGCTAGTGTTAAAGGCTACTGCTAGGTGGAAAAATTACATTTCATTATTATTGATTTAAAAAACGAAAAGATTTTTTGTGTTTTTTTTATTGTAATGGTGTGTTATAAACGCATCAAGGCATTTGAGGCTATATTTACAGTATTTACAGTGATTTTAGAGCAGCTGAGAGGGTTTTTAGGCAACCACAAATTCTACAAACGGCTCTAAAGCCACTGTAAACCACGGCCTCCACTGGCTGGTTGCTTCAGTAAATAATATGTGAATATATTAATGGACTGTGTTTTTGTGGTCAGTACAGGCATGACGTTCGGAGCCATCAGGAGCTTCCGTCTGGAGCTGGACGGGCCGGCCGAGGCGGTGTTCAGCAGCGGGGAGGTGGTGTCGGGCCGGGCGGTGCTGGAGCTGCGGCGGGACACCAGGCTGCGCTCCATGAAGGTGCTGGGGAGGGGCGTGGCCACGGCGCACTGGCTGGAGAACCGCAGCGTGGGCATGAACTCCGTCTACAACGACTACACCTCCAAGATCACCTACTTCAGGAAGAGGCAGCATCTGATCCGAGGTCAGTGCTGATCCGTTTCTGTCAGAGGTGTGATCGAGTCAACTCTGCTCGAGTCCCGAGTCGGTCTCAAGTCTTGAGGCACAAGTCTCAAGTCAAGTCCCAAGTCTAAATGTTAACACCAAGTCAAGTCCATGTCATTAATGTCAAGTCCCAAGTCTAAATGTAGAACAGCAAGTCAAGTCAGAACAAATCAAGAGTCCAGTATCAATTTAATATCTTAAAGAAAACTAAATATCTAGGACTTTTCAATGCAATATGGTTTTAATAGGATAAAAACTTGGTAAGAGCATCATGAGTTTGATTTCTATAATCAGTTTCAACTTCAATAAATTCAATCATTCCATACAAATTCAGAAAACAGAATTTAAATTCAGTCGTCTGCTGGAACAAATCTCATCACTTTCAATCTAAGTCATTTACACAAACACAAGATCTCAAGTCAAGACTTTAGAAACCTTTTCAAGTCATCAAAGTACAAGTCAGAGTCAAGTCCCAAGTCACCAGAACCCAAGTCAAGTCTCAAGTCTTCTCTTCATGCATCAAGTCAAGTCTCAAGTCTCAATTAAAACTGACCAAACCACTAAACCAGCAGACCTGCAGAAACCAGAGGTGGGGACTTGAGTCACATGACTTGGACTCGATGGTTTCTGCAGGTCTGCTGGTTGTCATCAGGCTGGGAAACGACCAGCAGAAGTCGCTTCTCTATCAGGCTCTCTGGCAGCAAACCAGCAACATGCAGAGGGACTTTTCCACTTTAAAGCTTCCGTGTTGATTTTGTTTTTCACGTATGACTCAGGATAACAAAAATGTTTGATGTTTTTGTCATGATGTTCCGCAAATAGATATAGTTTAGTTAAAATCAATCAATCAGCACCAAGTCCAGTTGTGATGCGTTGACTGGAGTTCGTCCAAAACTAAAGCCAGTTAAAAAAAAACACAAAAAAAACGTGGATATTTGAAAATGCCATAACTCGGATTAAATCTAATTTGAACAATGTCTTCATTACACATCTTAGATTGGATATGTATATAAATAAACAAAAATTTGAGTTCCTATACTAGGGCCTCTTTAAAAGTCAACTTTGACCCTATTTTGAAATTACATAGTGAAAATGGCTATTTTGGAATCCAACATCCAAACCAAAAAACACTATAATATTCCTATTATGTTCTTATAGGGACTTAAAGTGTGTCTGTAGTACTGAACACTACTGACTGTATCATACTGTCTGGTATTTTTCCTCCTATATATATCACTACAATATTCCTATAGGATATTTGCCCTAGTTTATAGTTTTGCTGTGACATCCATATGGTATCCTTCTAAAAAATGTATTATAGGATTATATGTAGGACCGCATCTCTTTTTTTAAACTGCAGCTGGTGGATGAAGAAGTCCTGTCTCTGCTCTGGACCTCTGTAATGTTCTGTAAAGCTGCTGAACAGTCAGTCCGTCCCGTCTGGCGTCCGCCGCAGCCTGAAGCCACCTGGGCCGAGTGTAACGCACGGAAAAGAGAGAGAGAGAGAGAGAGAGAGAGAGAGAGAGAGAGAGACGCAGCAGCCAGATAAACTAATCCCGACGTTAAACACAAACCCATTAAGACTCTGTCCAAATAAACACACCTGACCCTCCAGGCTCTGCGTTGTGCGGGACACGCGGCACCGTGAAGTGTGAGATTCCCCCGCTGTGGACGGCAGTGAGACAGGGGGGGGAAATGTAGGCCATCGGAGCGGAGGGTAAATAAACAGAAGACGGGTTAATGTTTCATTTGGACACTCTGTACACAACATGCTCGGTTTGACTCTCCAAAAGCAGGATGATTGGAGAGAAATGGAGTGAGCGGACGGGCAGAGGGAAGTGTCAGATCAGAGCGCAGGGACTTCCTGTCGGGAAGATCCAGATCCAAACGGTTCATCTTCCATTTTTCCACCTCAGATCTGCAACAGTTGTACGATATTCTGACTCTTAAGCGTCTCATCCCCACTGACTGAGATGCTGTAGAGTTTCCCTGATTGCCCAAATTAAATTCTGCTGTCAGTTTGCTCTCTGGTGGGAAATGGGAAGTGACCGGTCCAAACTGAAGAGGGAAAAGTGGGGGGAAAGTGAAAAGAAAAGAAAGCTGGACTCTTTTCCTCTCTCGTCTCTTTGGTTTCCTTTGGTAGAAAAGCATCACAGACCGCTTTACTGACCTCACCACACAGGACTTCTGGGTAATTAAGTCCTCAGAATTCAAGCAGTTCCCTCTCGCTGCCACTTGGAGGCGCTAACGAGCAAAGTTTCCAAGTGCAGCTTTAACTAGAGTTAGCTAACATTTCTAACACCATAGAGATCAATAGAGCCTCTGAAAACCAGCTGTTACTAATGAACTGAATCACTGAAAAGACCTGAACTGCCAGATGTTATACAGAACTAAGTCAAGCTTCACTCTTATTCTTTTTTTTTTTTTTAACAATACTTATTGATTTTCACAGTAACACTGAACATACAAGCTGTTGAGTAAAAAAGGAACAAAGGAAGATGTAATGAATGAACAAAAACACTAAAAAATATAAAGTAAAAGGAGTCATATAAAAAGAGAAACCACAAAAACCACAAAAAGACGCTTCTCTTGTTATGAATGAATCCTGATGCAGTTAAAGGCCCTGACACACCAGGCCGACGGTCGGCCGTCGGCCAATGTCGGGCCGTCGGTAAGCGTCTGTGTCCCTAGTTTTTGCGGTGTGTCCCGCACCGTCGGCACTAGTCGGACCCTGTCGGCGTCTTTTCGGCCGATTGAGCATGTTGAATCGGCGGCGGAGCCCGTCGGTGAGAGAGATCACTCTGATTGGTAGTTCGTGTTTTGCCTCTGGATGATTGGACTGATAAATTCCTTCAACATGTGGAACTGAACAGGAAAGAGCCGAGCGAAATTTTTAAAATCGGAGGTTTCATTTATCTCCAGCTCTCGACACAGGTTCGGGAAAGCCCCTTGAGCCTGTCCCTGGAGTAACGTTATTCATGATTTCACCCATTTAGTGCGGTTTCTCCTTATTTTTCGCCTCCGCCTCTTCCTTTCTTCTTCCACAACCAAAAGACCAAGGGCTGACAACGCCAGTGCCATTTGCAACTTCTTATCAGACATATGGTTATTTCCCCTCACGCAGGCGCAGAACGTACGTGCTAGTTGGCCGTCGGCTGTAGTCTTTGCGGTGTGTTCAAGTGCAACTTTTTGGACCAGACGCAGGCGATGTGAGGCGACGCAACAGTCGGCCTTCATCGCCGCTGGTTCTTTGAAGTCGGTTTGGTGTGTCAGGGCCTTAAGATGGAGGCTGCAGCTTCATCCTGCTGAACCAGAGTATCTGTTAAATCCACATCATCGACATATAAATGGACTTTACTCTTCTATAAATTATATAAAATATATATATATATTTTTGTTTTCCTAAAATATCCCCTCATGTCTTTTCCTAAAGCCACCTCCTGCACAAACCAGTGTTGTCAGATCTGCAAAATTATGCGAGGAAATAATAGTGGAAATGATATTTTCCCCCTTCAGCTGGCAGCTTGTCAGTTTTATTGGCCAAATAAGTTTCACATACAAGGAATTTGACTTGGCATGTTGCTCAAAAGTATAAAAAGTAGTACATGCAAACTTTAAAAGTAGAACTTTAGGAAATAGATCTCTATTTAGAAGCCGTATTTCTTGTGTTAAAAGCTTCACTGTCTTCATGAGGTCAAAGGTCAGCTGTTGTTTTGGTGTCCGGTTTTGTTTTACTGGGTCGGTCAGCCGAGGAGAGGAGGAAGGAAGGAAGGGAGGAGGCAGGGAGGGAGGGAGGGAGGGAGGAGGGGTGTTTAAAAAATGCAGCCTCTGTCGCCGTGGCAACCAGGAAAACAACACATGGCTCTTTGGCTCCGCCCCCCTCCCCCTCCTCCAGCATGCAGGCTGCTGCCTGTTCAGTAAACACTTTTTTAATAGCTCATCTGCTTTTTATTTATTTAATTTTTCTAAAATATTTTTTTGTTAATTAATTCCTCATTTAAAGGCAGTAATGTCTCCCAGAGTTTCTCTACCATTGAACAGGTGTGGTGTCTCTCTGCCTTAAAGAGCTGCTGACACTAAAAGACTTTCATCAGTCTGGTTTCAGTGGAGAGTTTTAGTGTCCCATGATGCTCTGAATGTTTCAGAGGCTTGTTGAGTATCTGCAGAAAATATAATTTATCAGCAGCTTCAATCCAGAAGTATCAGTATCAGCCTTACAAAGAGAACTTACACTTTTATTTAAAGTGCTGTGTGGGGAAAATCTAAAGGATTGTAAGGACAAAAACTCTTAAAACTCTTAAAAACATCTCTCCACATGTTCAGGTGTTTTTAGGCCAGAGGCTTTTAGTGTGGATAAATTTAGATCCACCACAGGATCCAATCAGTCGACTTTATTCTTGGTGGAGAACAGCAGCCTGTTTAAACCTGCTGAACCTCTCCAGATCTGCTGAACCTTATCACTTATCAGCTTGGCAGTTTCACAAAACCTCCCACAATGTTGTTTCAATAATAAAATAAATAGCATGAGATTAACTGTCCTGCAGGAAAACCAGACGTTTGGTAGGAGAAGAACATTCACAGGATTCTGCAGAAGCTTCTAAGCTGAAGGAAGCATGATGACTGAGGCTCAGTAAAGCCTCTGAATCTGTTACTGTTAGTCTGCAGTCCTTACTGTTTGTTGTATGGCAAACACTATGGGACATTTTTCAGTTATAAAAAGTCTAAGTGAGGATAGATGTCCTCATGTTATTGACCCAGTTATTGAACTATTAAGAGCATTCTGTAAGTAAACTGACTAAAAAACTGTGTTCCATTTTTTTTCTTGCATTATTATTCAGTTTAAGTGCCAAATTAAAATATTCAACGCTTCATCTGACTTCATCTGTTCTGCAACTCCGTTTTTTTTTTAAAAAGGCAGGGAAAAATAATAAACAGCTTGGATGAATGTGGTTAGTAAACAGTGAAGTAAAAGTAAAAGTGTTGAGAGCGGGGCCAGAGGGTCGAGGGTTTATCAGGTGGATGGTTCTGTGCAGAACCCCACATGTTCCTCTTATCAGAGCCGGGACAGATCCATGCTGTTCCTCCTGATCACCAGCAGGAGGCGTGGGAGGCCAGGTTCCACCTCAGGTTCCACCTCAGGTTCCACTCAGGTTCCACCTCAGGTTCCACCTCAGGTTCCACCTCAGGCCGGATTCCTGAGGAATCCCATCTGAGTTCTGCTGTTAGTTAAGAACTTTATACAGAATTACAAACTTATTATACTGAAGGTGAGAGACGGTGAAAACTCTTTATACAGTCTGTCTGTATACTAACCTGCAGGAAGTAAAATACCAGTGAAATTAAACTGTTCATGTTTGCTCAGGGATCCTGGGGCTCAATAATAATAATATTAATCATCAGTGTAAATTCATTTCAGTCATCCAGGTAGTCAGATGTCCAAAAAATAAAAACAAAATCCACTAGACTTCAAATTGAAGAGTTGAAGATGTTTCATCACTGTCTGTCTGTCTGTCTCTCTCTCTGTCTGTCTCTCTCTCTCTATCTGTCTCTCTCTCTCTCTCTGTCTGTCTCTCTCTCTCTGTCTGTCTTGTTTTAGTCATTTATCAGTAAAAATATCAAACATTTACTGGTTGCAGCTTCACAAATAAAATTTGCTGCTTTTCTCTGTTTCATATCTTAATGAATACTTTGGGTTTTTTGTCTGCTGGTCAGACTGAGGAAGAAATGTGAAGAGTCACTTTGGACTCTGGGAACTGTGATGGGCATTTGTTATTATCTTTGACATTTTATAGACTAAATGATTAGTTGACTAATCCAAAAAATATTAATTGAAAATGAAAATAATCGTTAGTTGCAGCCCTAAACTGTATTGTGCTTTTTCGCTCCATGAGCTTCATCCTCTGATTTCTAGCAGGAGTTTTACAGCTGAAAGTGTGTTTGCAGTTTCCTGCTTCACACTTACAGCAGTCCGGTGCAGGCGGTCTGTGTGTGTGTGTGTGTGTGTGTGTGTGTGTGTGCAGGCTGTGATGCAGCTGTCAGCCTGTCAGCCTCCACGCTGCCAGGCGGTGGCGCTACAGCTCTCCCCTCCTCCTCCTCCCGGGGAACAAAGGAGTAAACAACTTTGTTTTTCTGAGCAGACGGCAGCCTGATTCTCCTCCTGCAGCTCAGGGTTTTGAAACAGAAGAAAACTCAAACTCACCAAACTTACAAAGCAGCCAGAGAGAGTTTGGTGTTGATCACAGAGAAGTTAGGAAGGAAAATCAATTCTGCTCACAACCGGCTTTGTTTGCATTTTAAAAAAGTGAATTTGATGTGATAAGAAAATTCATTGGGATGTGATTCATGCAGGCGACCCGGCTGCTGCTTTGTGTTTTAGGAACTTTGTGGTATTTTTTTTATCTCCTTCTGTACGGTCTTGTAGTTTTCCTGTGATATTTCTCTAGTCTCCCTCTAATAATTTACAATAGGAGGACTATAGTTCTTTTCCACGAGGGGATTTGTTTGCACAGAGTTCCATGTTTTTGTGCAGAGCTGCGTGTTCACATGCGTGTGCGTGTGTAACAGTATGTTCAGAGCGACATGCAGGATGTGGAGTAAACAGCCAAACTCTTTTCTGTGAACTCTGGGAGGATCTGCCAGACTGAGGCATGCTCAGTAAGCCTGTTTTCGTCTAAGAACCTGTAACCATCAATCACCAGGCCTGTTTTCCTGCTGCTGCCTCCACACCCAGACTACATGTTTATTATGCTGCCTTCAGGCGCGGCTCGGAAATGTGGAGTTTCTGAGTAGAGCCGCTCGCGAACCAAGCCAACAAAGTGGTAAAGATGGCTGGAAAGTGGGAATTTTCTGTGACATCCTGGTTCACAAGATGCAGCTTTTAGGAAGAGGAGAGAAAAAAGCGATGTATTTTATTGTTTTGTGTTATCAATATTTGGTGTTCTTTGTAAATAATATCACTGTTTATTTCTGTTCTCCCTCTTTGTCTCGAAGTTGTTGTTTTTGCAGCTCTTCCAACACCAAGAGGGCAGCTTGTATATTTGCACAAAAATATGACAAAACTAAAAGTTGGACAATAAATTTATTAAAACAATTACACACCTGCTGCAGCAGCACAAAATGTCTCTGTGTCACTTGATTTAAAAACAACAAAACAACAGTCACCAAAATAATAATAATAATAATAATAATAATAATGATAATAATTTTGTTACAGCTGTGGTCTCAAACCAAGAGTCTGCAGGTTTTTGTACACCATCTGATTTCACTGGTCAGTCCCCCTCTCTTGTGTTGACCAGTCAAACAGCAGCTGTAGTGTCTGGTTGGTGTTATAACCCGCAGACTCTCGTCCCTCCGCGGCTCACGGTGTGTCCCCTCCGCGGCTCACGGTGTGTCCCCTCCGCGGCTCACGGTGTGTCCCCTCCGCGGCTCACGGTGTGTCCCCTCCGCGGGTCACGGTTCAGCTTTGTTATCATTTCCGACCAAAAAGCGCTTGAATGCAGCGACGAGTCTTATTTCCACCTCGGGGAGCTGGGACGCCCGAGCCGAGGCGGGGCCCCTGAAGGCAGCACGCTCGGCCTCCAGCTCTCTCCTGAGGCCTTACATAATGAACCCGGAGCGGCCGCCCCCTTCCTCCGCCTGCAAAAAGGGCTGCAGCCCGGCCCGCTGCAACAGTTTGAGTTTTCACAAGCGAGCCAGAG
Organism: Centroberyx gerrardi; assembly: GCF_048128805.1. NCBI lineage: Eukaryota > Metazoa > Chordata > Actinopteri > Beryciformes > Berycidae > Centroberyx > Centroberyx gerrardi. Next base: position 2,296,085 of record NC_136005.1, on the reverse strand, counting down.
GAGTCCGCAGACCCGAACCAGCAGCCCCGCAGAGATGATTTTCGACAAACTGAAAAAGTTTTACGTCCTGTTCGACTCCCCGGAGCTGGACTGTCCCCCGGTGTTCAGCAGCGGGGACGTGGTGTCCGGCCGGGTGGTGCTGGAGCTGGGCGCCGAGAGCCGGGTGGACTCCCTCAAGCTGCACGCCGAGGGCTTCGCCAAAGTCCACTGGACCGAGTCCCGGTCCGCCGGATCCAGCACCGCGTACACCCAGAACTACAGCGACGAGGTGGAGTACCTGAACCGGAGAGAGGTGCTGCTGCAGGCAGGTCAGTCCGCACAGAGACCCGGGAGCCTCATCTGATCACACTGCATCCTGGGGAGATTTAAAGGGGTTTAAACTGATGATAAAAGTGTAAACTAGGATCCAAACAATCCTCCTTATGTGAATATCTAGTGAATGAAACCACAGTGGAATTTAAGTCTTATTTCATGTTGTTGGCTGTTGGTTTGTTGTTTTTCTCCCATCTGAGGAAAGTTTAGGAGTTATGTCTAACTTCATATAGAAATAGATGCAGAAAGTGAAACCTTATCAAAACAGTCCCACATTCTCTCATTGTGCAAATGTCTAGTGAATGAAACTGCAGTGGAACTCAAGTCATGTTTCATGTTGCTGAGGAGCTGGTTAGTTGTTTTCCTCCCATCTGAGAAGAGTTTGGTTGTTGTTTTCTGAGTTATAACTTCATACAGAGTCATAAAACTGTCCCTACTGAGCGAAGGGTCAGAACAGCTCTCCTTATTCATTCTCTTATTGTTTAAATGCCTAAAGAATGAAAGAATAGTGGAATTAAACTGCTCTTCATTGTGATGGGACTCTGGGTTTGTTGTTTTCCCCCCTATCTGAGGAAGGTTTTGGAGTTACGTCTTGACTTGATATAGAAATAGATGCTTCTAGATGCAGAAATTGAAACCAAATTCTGCATCTGTGTCAAAACAGTCTTCCTTCGTCATTCTTTCGTGTAAATGTTTAGTGAATGAAACGATAGTGAAATGAAACTATTCTGTTAGACTGTGGGCTCGTTGTTTTCCTCCCATCTGAGGAGAGTTTTGTTGTTGGTTAGGCTATAACTTGAAACAGAATTATTAAACTGTTCCTTACTATAGATGGGGAGAGTGAGACTGGTGATCAGCAGTCTTTGTCTTTCCACACCTCTCTTCATCGTGCAAACATCTAGTGAATGAAACAATAGTGGGATTAAACCTCTTCTGGTTTTGCTGTTTTTCTCCTCGGTGAAAACAGAGAGCCTCAGGGTTCTGACTTCATTCATTGCGACCGGAGTTGTTTTTGCAGCATAAAAGTTTAAGAGTCAGTCGTGGTGTATGTTGTTTTCCTAAAGTATGAAGCTTCTCTGCATGAATTGGGTCGTTGTGAAACCTACTTAATGGACAGCAAAATGAAAAAAGCATTAGTCTATAATAAGTTTGATCGGTGTTGTTTTGAAATGTAACTTTTTGCAGCAGCAGTGTGTGAAAATGTATCGGTGGAATCGGTCAAAACGCTAAAAAAAAACAAGGATTTGACAGTCGGGGCTGTTGTTGTGGAAGTCAAACAGGAGTTTCTGACTAACAAAAGCGCCAGAAAAGGCATCGACTCTGTTAAACGCTTACACGTGCTCCTGAACCTGTGTGGCAACAGGAAAAAAAAAGAAAAGAGGTTGAGACGGGCTGCAGCTCGAGGAAAACATGTTCTCCGTCAGCACAATGGAGGAGGAGGAGCCGCCCCTCTGGGCCGGCAGGCTGTTTTGCTCTTGTGCTGCAGGACTGGAGGAATGAGAGAGGCGGCTTTCCCTCTGAAATGAACCCCTCCAGTCCAGTCAGCTTTACTTATATAGCTGCTTTAAACTGGATAATAGCAGCATTTTTTAACTCGGTGCCAGCGGTCCAGCCTCCTCTGTGTTTCTGCACACAGTCAGCACAGTAGCAGATATCAGCGCTCGTTTCCCTCCTTCATTCCTTCTTGTCCGGTATGAAAAACAAACTTCCACAGAGCGAGAGAATCCATCACAGGAAACGTAGAAGCGCCAAACTTTCTGTTTTCTCCTTATTTCATTGAGCTGAGTCGAGTGTTTTCATCTCGGCGCTGCGTTACGGCCACAAGAAGAAATGGAAGTCTGCTCACATCCATGGCTTCTTGTTTTGGATGTCTCTGTTAGAGGGGACAGCTGGGTTTGACACTGTAAAGTTTGGATTTTAAAAACGACGAAGTACGATTACATACAAATCTAAACTAGACGTATAAGTAAATGAGCTGTAACTCTAAATGACACGAGTATTCTCACAAAACCAGTGTGCACCACAGTTATAAAACGGGGAACAAAGGAGGCAGAACGTGGAACAAAAACAGCAAAATTAAGCTGCAAGAGAAAGAAGAGTATGGTGAAAAGCATGAAATTAAAGCAAGAGCATGTCAGACACAGTGAAAGGCCAACGACTAAAAATAGGTTTGCAGACGGGTTTTAAACATTTGGCCGATTTGACTGATCTGTAGCTTTAGGGAAGGCTGTTCCACGACTTCACCGAGTCTCAAAAGTTCAGAAACACATCCAGCAGCAACTGGATCATATCTTCTCGCTCTGATTTGCTCTTTGTCTTCTCAGCACTTCTCTCTGACATGATCAGTCAACAGGTCACAGGGATATTGACGTATTGACAGGGCTCCATGACTCTGACCTTTGACTTTCTGTATTGTCGGCTGCTTGTAATGTTGGTCATCCAGTCTGAGGTTTATTCTGCAGTTGCTCTCATTGTAAATCACCCTGGATAAGAGTGTCAGCTAAATGCCCTACAATGTAAAACCAAATGAATGAAAACAAAACCAAACGAACAAATGAATAAATTTGTTTTCCGTGTTTTTCCCCCTCAGATAACGGCGAACCGACCGTCCTTCCTGCCGGCAGACACGAATTCCCGTTCAGCTTCCAGCTGCCGGAGGAGACGCTGGTCACGTCCTTCGAGGGGAAACACGGCAGCATCCGCTACTGGGTGAAGGTGAAGCTGCACCGGCCGTGGGCCACCGTCAGGAAGATCAAGAAGGAGTTCACCGTCATCGAGCCCATCGACATCAACACGCCGGCCTTACTGGTGAGCGGCTGCGCCCGTCGCTTCGCTGTGACGTTACACAGCGTGTGATTTTTCTGTGGCCGTCCCGAGGCGTTTTGCTCATGTAAGCGTTTGGTTTGGTTTCCAGGCGCCGCAGGCCGGAACGAAGGATAAGATGGCGCGGGTCTGGTACCGCAACTTCGGACAGGTTTCTGTCACCGCCAAGATCGACCGCAAAGGCTACACACCAGGTGAGGATCCAGCACCTGCAGCCACATCTGTTACAATCTCTGTCTCATTACTACATTTTAACACTTTAACCAACTCCAAATGTAGTCAAAATTAGATCTGAGATTTGATTTGTTGGGTCAGACAAGGATAAGAGGATAAACACTAACCTCTTACTAAGCTGGCACATCACATTCTCAAAGATGTTCCTCCAAATCATTTGTCCAGGCAGTAAATAAACACTTTGAAGCGTGTGACTCTGTGGGCCGGTATAGAAGAGTCACCAGGTCCTAACCCGCTCCCCCCCCCCCCCCCCCCCCGTTCCTCAGGCGAGGTGATTCCCGTTTTCGCCGAGTTCGACAACTCCACCTCCCGCTCGGTGGTTCCCAAAGCCTACATCACTCAGACGCAGACCTTCATCGCCCGCGGCACCATGAAGCAGAAGCACTCGGTGGTCGCCACGCTGAGCGGCGACGTGGTGGGCGCCAGGCGGCGGGAGACGTGGCACGGCCGCGCCATCAAGATCCCCCCCGTCGGCCCCTCCATCCTGCAGTGCCGCATCATCAAAGTGGAGTACATGCTCAGGGTGAGTTCAGTGTCCCGGTTTAACCGCTGCGAAGTGGGAATGACGCCGCAGTTTGTATTTTAGCATCACGTAAACCTTTAGGATGCTTTTATCCAAGACAGTTTACAGAACCATGAGGCGTTACATCTTTAGCATCAGTGGGAAGATGGGGAATAGAACCAGGAACTAGAACTGAACCCCACTTTTCTTTCCATTTTCTCTTTCTGTGCATGCTAGCGCCTTCCTAGCGTCATCCTAACATTTCTCTCCCCTTCCTCCCTCCAGGTTTGTGTTGACGTTCCCGGGACGTCCAAGCTGTGTCTGGAGCTGCCGCTGGTCATGGGCACCATCCCCCTGCACCCCTTCGGCAGCCGGACGTCCAGCGTCAGCAGCCAGTACAGCGTCAACCTGGAGTGGCTGCGCATGGCGATCCCCGAGCAGCCGGAGCGTAAGTGTCAACGCTGCAGAGCATGAAGAGCTGAGCCGGTCTAGCCGTGATGCAGGACAGGATTATAAAAAAAAAAAACGAGGACAGTCTTACCTTCCTTTTCAACAGCTTTATTGTCCGCTTCGCCATTTTTATGATCCATAACCAAACAGTGTAGAGGAAAGTTTGCACTCCTGGCTCTGAGCGTAGTGAGTAGGCCAGGTGCGTAGGAGCAGTAAAATAGTCAAACAAATGAATGAAGACAAAGCCCACACACTGACAGAGAGGTTAGAGAGGCTTTCAGACGCAAAAATATGTGATTTATTCATGTATGAGAAAATATTTAAAGTGGAAAAAAGTGATACTATCAGTTTTAATTTTTTCCATTATGTGAATAAATCACAACCTTTTTTTTTTTTTGCATCTGAAGTGGCGCTCTGACCTCTTTGTGAGTGTGTGGGCCTTTTCCTTTCATGTTTATGATCCATATCTGCCAAAATCACAGCGGGTGAGACGCCGACACCCACAAACAAACAAAGGTTTCCATTCAGCTGAGATTCATGTTGGATCCAATCGATGTCTGTTGGCGAGAAAGCGGTTAACGCTGTGTGGGTTTTAAGAGTTTTCGCTGCAGTAATGACTCAGCGGCGTCCCGCAGGGCTTCGTGTTTGGACCTGTACTGTTCTGAGTCGGACCGGCTGACTAATCCCGCCTCTCCTTCCCCCCCCCCCCCGCAGCTCCTCCGGACTACAGCTCCGTGGTGACGGAGGAGGAGGCCGAGCAGCGCAACCCGGCGGCCCCCCGTCCCGCCGAGGACCTGAGTGGGATCCTGGAGCGCCCCCTTATGGCCTTCGTCCAGGAGTTTCGCTTCCGACCCCCGCCGGTGTACAGCGAGGTGAGCCGCCCCCCCACCGATAAAAACACGCTCACCTAACGCCCACGGTGCAGTCACTGTGCTCCGTTTGTGTTTTGTAAGATGAGAGAAGAGATTTCCAGTTTGTGTAGGTGAGATAAAAAATCTAAAACCCTGAGGCGTGATGAAACATCTCGCCGCCAAAAGAAACAAATAGAAACATAAAGATCACAGCTCAATTGGACAGCAGCAACTAAATGAAAACAAATCCGTGGGCGTAGGCTGAATATATTCCAGCTCCAAATGTTTTGCCTGGAAGAACATCGGTTCATCTGCCGATTCAAGTCTTTACCTTTGTGTCTCATGTCGTTTTTCTTTTCCCGTCATGCCTGCAGATCGACCCCAACCCTCAGCCCGTCAACATGAGACCTCGCTGCATGACGTGTTGAACCATGAGCCCCGCCCGAGCGTCAAGAGACGACCCGACTTAAATTAATAAAAGGAATCAAGAGATTTGTCTTCTCCTGGATTACTTCTCTCTGGTAAATGGCACCCGGTCCCACCCGGCGCCGCGGAGAGGGACCGGAGCGCCGAGAGGCCGGAAGAGGAGAAGGAGCTCACAGGAACTGGATTTCGGCGGAGAAGCCCCCCACTTTTTATATCCAATCCAGAAAGACAGAGGGACACTTTCCTGTCCAGTCAGAGATGAGAAGGAAGTAACTTCTCCCCATCGGTTCCTGTCCTCCCCAAGTGATTTTGGCTCTGGACGAAGCGAGCCGCAAATACCTCCCAATCAACGAATCCCTCACGAGAAACGATTTTTGAGTTTTAAGGAGTTTGGGACATACTGGGGGGCAAAGATCACCTGATGTTTGTCAGGCGGAGAGTTGGAGCTGCAGATGTTTGGAAAAAAAACTCTTGTAAAGTTGTTTGACAATTTGTTGGCGGCTCATTTGCAAATGAGCACATTATCGTCTTTGAAAGGCGTAAAGAGAGAAGTGCAACTATTGTCTCCGATGCCCAGCTCCCCTTTGCCTGGCAGCACCTACATTGCTATGAGTTGTGACTCGAGATGTGCCCATGATGATTTCTACTGTTACTCAGACGAACGATAAGCACATATCTGAAACATCATGGTGGAGCAGAAAAGCCGAGTCAGCAGATGTAGATATTTTAACCTAACGCAGGTAACAATATGTAAAAGGGAAAAATACGTATGCCTTAAATTATCTGCAGATGAGGAGAGATGATTTGCATGAGAGCTTGAGGGAGTAGTTCTCTCCGTAGAGTTGAACTGAATGTATTCTGAGAACTATAAGCAAAGAAAATCGAACAAAAACGGTTGTAGTCGTTGGATGAGGATGAATTCCAAGAGAAAAGTTGGTATTGTGTTAATGCAAGGCCTGTGGCACAGAAGTGACAGATAGCACTGTTGACTTAAGAACAATGATGAAAGAGGATGAGAAGTTAGTGTGTGAAGCTGCAGAAGGCTGGAGGAGGAGGAGGAGGAGGAGGAGGAGCAGGACTCGAGCCATGTGGTCTGAGCGTCTGATGGAAGCCAGATGCCTCGGTGTCGCGGGCGCCGTGTGAAGCTCAGCCAGCACACACACTGCTCAGCGTTAACGTCAAGCCGTAAAGCTGGAGATGCCACTTTAAAAAAAACGTACGGACAAAGAACATTCCAAAAACTGACTCGAGGATTACGTTTCTATCCTCACTTCCAAAAAAAAAAAAAAAAAATTCTTAGGAGTATGAATGAAGCCTTCAGGGTCAGCGGTGCGGCTTCGGTGGCACGCGTTGAGAGAAAAAAAAACAAACAACTGAATGTATTTTATACAAATGCAATTGTTGATTCACCAAACTTGCCAAAGTTTTGTAATTGTTGTTTTCTAATAAAACGATCAAATGGATGCTTGGCTTCGGTGTTTCCTTACAGCGTGGACTGACTGGTTTCTGAGCTCTGTGTTTTGCAAGGGAAATGTTGCAGGGCGTCTGCTCAGCCGGGTGCGTGCGGCGGAGCGGTACAACATGTTCTACAGCGAGTCGAACTGTGTTATTGCCAAGGGAAGGGTTCACTGGAAGAACACGGCACTCGTAGACAATGAATCAAAACGCTAATCCCGGATAATTTTGATACGGTACGGTTACATAATTGAGCGTTTGGCCGTCGGCAGATTATTGTAAAACGTAAGGAAACAAAAGTATGGCTTTTATTTCACAGCTGGATGTTTCGTCACGTTCGGTATCTTTAATAGATGGATCCTGGTCTTGTGCCCTCATGTACAGTACATGCTGTTTACTTGACTATTCAACAAGGATATCAGTTACTTTTACCACAAGTAAACACGTAACACATAGGAACAAACAAGCAGCTCAGTGAAATATACTCTGTGTTACACAAAGCTGTAAACATGGCTGGAGTCCAGGCTGAAGAGACTCTCTGGACTTCAGGCAGTGAAATGTGTTGAAGCAGAGGGAAGATTTCCAGAGAGGTTCAGAGGAGGATCTGAGCAGGAAAAGACTGTCAGTGAATCTCTTTTATACTTGTTATGATACTTTGAAATAAAGTCTTATCTGTGTCTTCTTCCATATCGCTCTCTCTGTTGCTGCTGAGTTCCTAAGCAGTGTGGGACCAAACCACTTTCAATTCAGGAATTGGATGTGCTTTAAAATACAACATCAGAAGATATTTGACCTTAGATAAAACTAATCAAGTGATACTTCATCGATCCCTATGTTTCCTCTTGCCCCCCTCCACAGGGAGGTCAGAGGTCAGAGGGCGTGGAAATGTGTTTGACACCTGGCAGGAGACCTTTAACACGTCTGACTCAGTGAAATGTATTTTAAGGCGTAGCAAAAATCAAACAACAAAAACAACACATGATGGTAATAACAAATAATTATAATAATGATAATGAAAATAGTGAATGTAATGATAGTAATGGTAATGACATTTAAAAAACAACATAAAAAGGGTAAAACCAGTTAGTGTAATAGTGTAATATATGTCAGTATGAGCATATAGGCGTGAGGACAGAATACGAAAAGTGAAAAAATATACAAGAAAAGAAAAATTATACACCAATAGCACAACAGGTAGAAGATGACAAATAACGGATAGAATTAGGCTACTCTTTTAGATTAGATTTAGATTACATTTAGATTTATTTCGAACATGTTAAAAAAAGACAAAATAAATAAATAAATATATATATATATATATATATATATATATATATACACACACATACGTAAGAAAACAAAACAAGAATAACCAATAAAATTAACAGTAAACGTATACAACAAATTCTCAATAAACAACATAAATAAATAAATATTACATGTGGAGTAGGAATGGAGTAGGAAGAAGTAAAATACTAGAACAAGTATTGCGTCTTAAAATGTCAGAGGATGAAATTAAAATAAAGGTTGCCAAATTATATTTATTATTAATACTACTAATATTAAGATAGATATGATTTCATCACTGCTTGATGAAATAAAAAACTAACTGGAACCTGCCGGACTGAAAGTGTCATGTTTCACCCGGCAGACAGGAGCTCTCGGTACTGATGCTGCATTCAAGTGCTGTCGGATTTACAGTCTGAAGGAGTTTCCGACCCGGACGTGCCACATGAACACCTGCTGAACGGAACAGAATCGCACGCGAACGGTAAGAAATGTCATACAATAAAGCCCAAAATGAGCCACAGGTACAAATTTAGAAGACATGGATATTCCTTGATAACTATAGTGCTGCAGCATTCAGTTTCCTGTGGTATTTACATTCATAATCCCCTGAAATAGCCGAAGATTTCTTGCTAGCTAGGCTATCGCTAGCTTGATTGCTAACATTAGCCTAGAAGGCTGGCAGTGTTTTGTAAACAGTTGAGGAAACGTGAACGTGAACTACTGGGTTGGCCGAGTTGTGACAAATTATTTTGTGTTGACACCAAGTTAAAAAGTGAGTAATTCGGCATATTAAATCTCTTCGCTGTGGCGTAATATTAACATAATGTACGTAAACTCTGTCCACAGTTAGCGGTTAAGCTAACGCCAGCTAAAATCTGCTGCCAAGTTAACTTTCTACACAGGAAATACTCTAACTACCTGGGATACGGCAATATTTAAATTTAAAATTAATCCACAAACCTTCAGCATACTGGATGACAGATATTTATTTTTCTTGGATGGATGTCACAAGCTGTATTTCATCCATACATCTTATTTTTGTTAGTTAGCGGCATAACTGGCCCAACTGAAAGTCACATGACATTATATCACTGAAAAGGTTTCTCCTGTGGCGGCGGCTGAAGTTCACAGGAAGCTTCATGTCGGCGCTCGCCGTCCCGCAGCATCCACCTCGTCCTGTGATCCTTGTTTTCCATGATGATTTTAATTAATGTCCTCAATTAGTTCCAGTGGCAGTGAGTCATGAAAACAAGTTTCACAACATGTTGGTATCTAGTTAGATGTTGCCATCTGGTATGAAGTATAAAGCAGTTTGATCTGTATATATTTCTGTTTTTTCTTTTCTTTTCTTTTCTATTATAGACTTCCATAGCTTCCTAACAGTCAGACAGGTATGGGCATACTGTACAGAAGAGACCTGTTCATACATTTTAAATTTTTATTTTCTTTATACTGTACTTACACACTAGTTTCTTTTATATACTACTATTCCTATACCTATTCCTTACTTTAAGTTTCTATAGTACTTAGGCGTTTTGTTTAATAGCTCCCATTTGCTCTGTTCTTATTAATTATGTTCCTATTATTATTTGTATTTGTGTTTTTTGTTGCTGTGTCCTATTATTTTCAGCGGTGATGACCCAGACAGTTTCCCTGCAGGGATCATTTAATTTTCCATTCACCTAATCTTTCCTTCATCTTGTCTAATCTCTAAAATCTGGCGGATCCGGTCTGTCAGAGTGTCAGTCAAGAGGCTTAAGTTACCTTCTATCCTTTAAAAAGTACATTCATTTGTTGTAATGTCGTCCTGTCGATGGTTTTGTGAGACTTGGTGTGACTCTTTTCAGAAGGAGGATGTGTCATTTTAGAGTGAAACTCCTCCTGCACCGAGCAGCAGAGAACCTGCGTTCCTCCGGTCCGGCCTGCGGGCGTTTTGTGGCCCAGATTTCAGGTGAAACGCAAAACAGATCTGTTGGCACATCTGGTTTTTTGACCCAATTAAGCCAAAGGTTTCCATCCGAGCCAAAACTCCAAGGTCAGGCTCAACGAGAAAGATCCTGAGAAAAACAGGGTGAGGATTTTTACCCGGGGGTCAAAATATTGATTTAACCATAATTCTTAATTTTTTTTATTCTGTATTTGGACCGCTGGCTTCTTTCCTGGGTGTCCACTGATAAAAAAATAGACAAACGTTACACAACTCAATAACAATAAAATACAGACAATATGATCCAAAGGAGAATAAAGCATGAGTGAAATGAAAAATGAAAAGAAAATTAAGGAAAATATTTTGTAAACATGCAGATTTAAAACATAAGATACGTTCAAACTTTGAACACAGGAAACGCAGATAAAGATATTAAATATGAAATACTGATATGGGTTCCTAATTTATAATTAGATTGGGTTAGACTTATTTTTTGGCTGCAAATGCATTAAAAAAAACACGTCACAGTTGTTATTCTTTGTCGCTGCAACATCCTCCCAGGAACAGCAGGATGTGTTTGCTGCGACTTCAATTTGGTCGTTAATTGGCTCCATAAATCTCCGGCACATCTTGAGTTTTTCCCCTTTCACCGAGACAAAACCGCCTCTGAGCGGCACTGATCATTTCCTCTGAAGTTTTTGTTCAGTTTCAAACTAAGTTAAGATGATCACATGAGCCGAGCCAAACAGAGACAAAGTTTCTCTTTTTCTGAAACGTTTTGTACGAGTCTAAGCCGGAGCGGTGGCAGCGCAGGACCAGTCGATAATTGCATTTACGAGCAGCAACAAATTACAAGGCGGTTGCGTGGCACACATGGCAAACAAACAAACCATTCAGTGCTAGAGAGAGAGAGAGAGAGAGTGTGTGTGTGTGTGTGTGTGTGTGTGTGTGTGTGTGTGTGTCCAGTGCGTCAGGAAGAGGGGGATTCTCCTCCTGCTGCCATAGAAACATTTAGGAGCATCCTGTCTGAGGAGATGTGATGACCCTGGTCTGGGCTGGTTCAGACCGGACCGTTCAGTAACGTGTCGCAGGTTCGATCCCCGTCAGCAGCCGCGTGCCTGTCCTGCTGAAGTGTCCTTGAGCAGGACGCTGAACCCCCTGCCTGCTCACTCATGACAGGCCGCTCTGGATGAGAGCGTCAGCAACAAGACTAAAATGTAAAAACTTTTTATCTTCTTCTAATAGCCAACTGAAAACTTATTTTTGGAGACTTTCATTTAACCTGCAAACAGCGATGCATGCAGGTAAAACACAATGACATGTAAAAAATCTAAAACAAAAACTAAATGAAAACCAAAACAAAAAAAATCAACAATACCAGAAAGATAACTGGAGATAAACAAGTACAGATCCTGTACAGGCCCACGGCGGAGAGTGTGGCTCAGTGTGTGGGAGCAGTGTTCACGGTTATGGAAATCTGCAGTTATAATTCAAGTTTAGAAATCGGTTAAATGACCTATTCCACTAACGTCACTTCAACACCACGAGATAATAATGTTACCCACCGTTAAGGTTTGCAGGGCAGCAGAAGACGTGGATGTCTGTAAATCGGCTCCCTGTGTGGGACTCAGTAGCTCACAGACAAGAGGCCAACTCTGGGTCACAGACGCCCTCTAGAGGCCGTCTGACGAAGCGACAGACGTATGACTGACTGACCTGACTTGGCCCCTTGATGCCCTCGGCTGTCAATAAAGCTTTTACTTTGGAAGGTGTGACTTCCTGTCCTGTGTCGTCTTCTGGTTCCTCCGTCAGGATTCTTGTCTTGACAGCGATCTTCACTCTGCTGCGGACAAAATTTGAATTTGAAAGTTCCTATTTAATGTAAAATAAATCTGATCTAGAAACTTTGAAATACAAAAATACAATACAATTTCATTGAAGTACTGCCCATTTCTGGTAGCAGAAGCAGCAGCAGTAGTAGTCAGTTATAGCAGTAGCAGTAATTATAGTGTATATACAGTATATATATAGTTATATGTGTATTATAGTAGTATTATAGGTGAACAGCAAGAGATCGAGCTCACCTACACTTCACCAGACTGAACAAAAGGACTTTTCCCACATCCTGAACCACAGACTGAAACAAATACAACCAGAAACTCATTCATCCCTTCAGCCTCAGCTAAACATAATCCGGAGCCATAAACACAGCTGTTAAATGTTATTTAACGATATCTAATGCACTCCAGTCCTACAGACTATCAACAATATGCACTTTAACTCTGAGTCTGCATGCGCTGTACATGCATGTGTTATATTGCATGCACTTTATGGTATGTACTTTATCAGAACATATATGTCTTATATTGCATGCACTTTATAGTGCATACAATATAACAGTACTTTAATATTTACTTTATCTTGATATGTGCGTGTCACCTGAGGGTTGATGATGATAACTGAAACTCTGAAGAAGCTTTTATGTACTGTATGCGTTTTATTTTAATAGGTGTACGTCGTAATATGTACTATGTACGTCGCTTTGGATAAAAGCGTCTGCCAAATGGGAAATTGTAAATTGTAGGTGATTCCACTTCTCCCATGTGATATAATTATGTGTTGAATGTTGAAATAACGATCTGCTGTATTGACTCAATGAGGACAGTAGAGTGTTTTCTAGTCTAATCCAGTTGTATTGCGTCCACTTTTCCAGGATTAATGGTCAAACAGGCTTCTTGGTGTCTGAACTGAACACAGGAACACGTTCTCTGTCGAGTGTTTTGCACAACAACAAGACTTGTGCAATCACCACATTATTATTATCGACTTCCCGTAACCTGTGACTGTTCTGCTGGTGTTTCTTGGCTTCATTATCGTTTTGGTGAACAGTGTTTGGTTAGTCACGGTGCGGCTGGCAGCGCGGTCCTGTTAGTGATGTGAGTCAGGCAGTATGTCCTGTTAACACAACTGGGTGAAACTGTCCTTTAAGTCTTGGGTCTGTTTTCACTGCGCCCACTTTTGGTTAAGTGATAATCACTTCCTGTGCGGCGGAGGATTTTTCCCAGGAAAGAGCTGTGTTAGAACAGCAGATGGAAAACTTTTCATGAACTGGATATAGTTTGGATCACTGTTGTTTCTAACCGTACTGTAGCCTACCGTCCGACAGACGGTTCATTTCTGTCTGTTCCTGACTGAACTGATCATTTCATCACTGATCCATCTGATTGATTTAGTGTTTAGATAATGTCAGCTTGTTAGCTAGCTAACCATAGCATCTGGTCAGCTAACATCACTCAGCTGCTCTCTGCTTCTAGCTGCTTCTACAGATTTACACTTTATTAACTAACACACAGTTCTACAGATTTACACTTTATTAACTAACACACAGTTCTACAGATTTACACTTTATTAACTAACACACAGTTCTACAGATTTACACTTTATTAACTAACACACAGTTCTACATGTTCCTCCATCATGAGACTCAGCTGGTCTGTAGGTTGAACCATATTGTGTTATATTAAACAGTGATAGTAGTAAAAGTGACTTTTATTCAGTGAAAACAGATCATTCCTTCAGAGCGGTGTTTGGGGAGAGGGGGAGCGCCCCGGGGGTCGGACGGTGTTTTTCTCCCTGGAACCTGTTTGGAGGAATCTGTCCTGACAGGAGACGCAGTGAGGTCGCCTCACAGGAGCTGGGCCTGCAGAGGTGTGCTCGTGCAAGAGTGTGTGTGTGTGCGTGTGTGTGAGAGAGTGTGTGTGTGTGATTACATATGCGTAAAGGTACCTGCTGGCATTTTTCTGTGTCTGTGTGTAGGTGTGTGTGCTTATGTACAGTATGTGTGTTATGCTTGTGTACATTGCATGTGTGTGCATGTGAGTGTGTGATTACATACGGTATGTGTGTGTGATGTACCTGGATACATGTTGGTCTGCCGATGTTATATGTGTTATGTGTTGTGTGTGTGTGTATGTGATGTATGATGGTACCTGCATGCATGTTTGTGTGTCTATGATAGCGTGTGTGTGTGTGTGTGTGATGGTACTTGCAACCATGTGTGTTTGTGTGTGTGTGTGTGTGTGTTTGCATGAATGTGTGGGTGCCTGTCTGTGTGCATGTGTGTCTGTGTGTGTGAGGTGTGTGTCTGTGTGTGTGTGAGGTGTGTGTGTGTGTGTCTGTGTGTCTGTGTGTGAGTCATTATACGCTGCCAGAGCCGTTGTCCAGACATTGTTTACAGGCTGTTGAACGCCTCGGCTGATCACACCACCAGACACACGCGCGCACACACACACACACACACACACACACACACACACACACACACACACACAGACTCATGACCCCCCCCCCCCCCCCCCCCCCCCAAACACCGTCCAATCACACTGCAGCAGAGCCAGCACCACCAGCCTATCATGTTGAACACGTTAACTCACCTCACCCACTTAGAGCCAATCAGCAGTCGGAACCAGAATCTATCAGTATGGGTTGATAGTGTTATTGATCAATACTAATCACTCATTGATTACTTCACCAGCTGCTGAGATTTCTGACTTTTAAAACTCACTTTCTGGCCCGAACTCTGATTAGGAACAAAAACTCCCAAACACTGGAGTCTCAAGACTAGACACAGATTACTTAAAGGACCAATCCACTGTTTTTGCATTTAGCCCATTTACTACACTGCAGACTAACCTAGATTTTTCAATATTTACTTGATTTCCTTAGTTCAAACTTTGAGAAACATTCCTTAAAATTCCCTGCTGCTCCGACTAACATTCGTTAGGCGTTATTCGGGACATTTAAATTCAGTTCCTAAAACAATCTTTTCTTCCGGGACTATTTTCTGGCGGAGAGGTACATTCTCTTGTGTGGGTGTCTCTGCATGGAAAGCATTTCCGAGTTCGACGGAAAAACTAACAATCATGACTTTGTTTAAAAGCAAGAAGCAGCCAAATCCACATCATCCTTTTCACGGTGTTCATGTTTGCTTATCTTTTGTCTTCTGGGTTTGATTTTCCGACCAAATAGCGTTTGAAAGCGACGCCGTTTAGCAGCTGACTTTGAAGTCCTGGATGTCTGAGCTTCCCACCAGCATGTGAACGCACCAGATGTGTAGATGTTTCAAATCATTAAAATAAATTACCACACAACGATAAAATAACTTTGACAAGAATAAACCCGGGCAGGACGCTCAGACCGATCCAAACAAGTTTCAAGTCTCTGCAAGTTGATTTGCATACTGTGAGGAAATGAATGGAAACAAATGGCTGCCTGGACGGAAAAACACATTCAAACATCTAAAGCAGTATACTTTGGAAAATGTCCGGTAGTAAAGTATATGTGAATGGTCGTAAATGGGCTAAAACATGCAAAAACACTGGTGACTGCCACTCAAAATGACAAAAAAGTAATAAACTACCATGAATACTATCCATCTGAATATAGCTGAACTAGCACCAAGCTGCTGCAAGACTTACTTAAACTGCTAGTTGAATTACACGTAGACATGTAGTGATTTGATTTGCTGAAGTAGGCTAGCTAGTGGCGGCCATCTTGTGCGTCACACATGGCTCATGAACAGGAGCAGCAGACTGATGACTCTGCATGGGAGTTGTTGTGGGTTTTCACAGGAATGCAGAAGTTTCTGGATGTTACATGACAGGTCGTCTTCTCTGTTATCGCCCGAGGGAGATTTGATGTCGAAAGTGTCAAACCGCTCTCTTGAAGACGCTCAAAGGAGTCTGAAACCCAGAGGAGCAGGTAGAAAAGTGTCCTAATCTGTTTGTTCAGACCTGCTGAGCCGTGTGGGAGTGAACGCTCACAGCACATATCTTCAGGCTGTTGATAAGATTATTGATCAATACCAATGACTCAGTGATTACTTCAGCAGCTGCTGAGGTTTCTGGCTCTGGCCCGGACTCTGTTCAGGAACGAAACCTCCCCAACTGCTGGAATTTCAGACACTCCCATGGTTGGAGGATTGTTCCCAGCATCCTCAGCAGGACACCTTCAAGAGTGTCTGAAAAACACACACACACACACACACACACAAAATGCCCTATTTCACTGGTAACCACACTCCTCCTCCTCCTGCTGACTTACCCATAACTGTAAAATGACTTCTTGGAAATTACCCAGGACACAAAAAATGATGTAATCTGCATCCAACGTTACCAGAGTTTGAGCTTCAGGTCTAATGAAATGAGGAGTGATGTGCCTGAGCCAATATTAGTGAAAATATTTACCACCAAAAGTAAAATATTACTTTGGTAACACTATTTAAACGATGTGTTGCGATACGATATGATACGATAGAACTTTATTGTCAGATTTCTCTTAAATTTGTTATGCATCAGAGCATTATATTGATGCATTGTAAGCAGATTACAAGCCCATTAGAAACGGAGATAAACTCTTTTCAAACGATATCATGTCTTCCCACGGGCCAAATCATTGGAAGTTTGTGGATTTGAAAACGACAAAACAAACTGCAACACAGCCTTAAAAGGTTTTGAAAAATGGACGGATGGCTTTGCAAGCAGGTGATTTTTAAGGGTTTAGGGTTAGATGAAGGATTTCAGCAGGTTTCCTTGACAAGGTCATGAGTAAATAAACAAGCCTCTATTTCACCAAACAACACTTGGAAAGGTCATGGAAAGGTCCATGAATTTGATTTCCAGGTGAGTGTGGGAATCCTGATATAATCATCAGACAAACATCAGTAAAATGAATTCAATTTAATATCATTTTATAATCTATACAGTTGCAGTAAAGTATTCAACCCCCTAATTTTTTTGTGTTTATGTCATCATGCAACGTGTTTGTAATGCACTCATGATGCCTATATGAAGTGTTACCATCACTTTAAATTGGAAGGCATCAGCCAAATGGATAGGAAAGGTTTTGTTTATTTTAAACCATACTTTTTATGTATATATTTATACTTTTTACACTTTTTAAACATTATATCTCCCGTTCTTGTATGCCTTTATGGTTTTGGTTATCTTGTTTCTGTTATTGATTTCTTTTCTGTTATTGAATCAGGAATGTAAAGCACTGGGGTTACACTGCTGCATGAAATGTGGTATATAAATAACATTTTATCTGATTTGAAGTGATTTTGGAGGTCAGATACTGTGATTGGCAAACAGCCAGCGGACTCTTCATACCAAACTTCTCTTTATTTTTCTGTCTAGGTGTGTAATGTGTTGTGTTAAAGTAGCATCAGTCGCCTTTATCAGGCTGAGTTTGGTGTCACTGCCTTTATCTCCTGTAGATAAAACAGGACACCAGACGCAGCCAATCGGGAGGCGACTGAGCCCGACTGGCACGAGACGATCCGCCAAGGCTGCCAGGAGGAAGCCGCTCGTCCTGTTTTTCATTTTTAACTTTTCAAATCTGCATCGGCCCACATTCCAAACCGATCACAACAAGCTCGGAGGGAACGGCGGCAGACAAACCAAAGTCTGGAGGCCGAGGCGTCCGAGCGGGAAGACGCGTCACCGAGGCGTTTTGGGAGAAATCACAAGGCTTCGCCGGCTGTTGTGCTGAAGGGGAATGCGGCCGATCCGTCCATGGCCAAAACTGTTTTGTCTTCTGAGCTGACTCCAGTCTCTGTCTTGTCTTTGCATGTTTGGGGGTTTTGCCTCGCATGCGACAGTAATATGCAACACAGTGAAAACAAAGCGGCCTTGTGCTTTTAGAAGTTAACAAGTCAGCTAATTTAAGGGCAGCGGAGCAGCCAACCAGGACGCAGGAGGCTGGAGAATGTTCTCTTTTGTCGGCGGACATGTTCAAGAAGAATGTTTTGTTTTAGTTCAGCGGTCATGTGATCGCACTGCAGCAACACAAGTGAGAAAAGAGCTAGGATATAGAAATAATAGAATTTCCTAGCTGATTAAGAAGCTATGTTTCAGAAACGGTGGATTCTGCAGAAACGTAAGCCTCTTTACACAGAGCGTTCATCCCAGGTTTTTGGTGGATCTGACCCGGGTTTGATTTCTGTGTAAAGATGTGAAGTTAGATGTGTAAGATGTGAAATAACTCCCAGCTCACCACCTGGGAGAGGAGAAAAAGGAGAAAAGCCCGACCTGACCCGACCCGCTGTTTGTTCTGTGGATAGAAAAGCCAGAGAAATGCCTTTGCAGATGCCGTGGTAACCATGGCAACCGTCTGCACCACAACAAGCCTCCATCACCTGTGCGTAAGGTGAGTGTGGAAGCGGGGCGATCAGCGTGGCAAACAGTCAGGTGTCGTCTGCCGGAGGTGAGGGAACAGAAACAGACGAGCAGCAGAGAGAGAACAACTGGAGAGACCAGACGAAACCACAGGGAAACAAGTCAGTAGGACTGTGAGAGACTCAAAACTTAAAAAATACACAATTCAACAGCTTTGGGTTTTCATTCAAGCAGTTTAGCTGCAAAGCTAGAAATATTAACGGAAACATCTTGAATCTACCGGACGTAGAAATGGCAGAGTTTTAAAATGATATCAAATAACAAAGTTTGATTGATAGATGATCACACCAGGTAAAATGTGGATACACTTGTGGAAATTTAGCATGATTAATTCTATCCTGGCTCGTATATGATGTTTGTTTGTTCCCCGACACAAACAACATGCAACATGATATGCAGATGTATCTCAATCAATCAATCAATCACTTATGTGCCTAAATATTTGTATGCATGTTCCTCTTTCTAATTGACCTGATGTAATGATGCTAAATGCCTCTACTCGTTTTCTGCAGTACAGGCTGAGCTGTGATGTGTTTCTGGGTTGGAAAGCTTCAAAAAACATTCAACTTGTAATGTTTGTATTTTAGGAACGTAACGTGCAGTGAGAACAGAACCCGGCTGTTCCAACTCATGACATCAGCGTCTCAGTCCCAGGTCCAAGTGTTTCGACGCTATCTGCAGCATGTGGGATACGTGTGGTATTCATAACTCAGCCAATTGAGAAATATGAATTAATCTCTTTTGATGTAGAGGCGGGGCTGAAGATCTGACCAATGACGTGTCTCTATCAGCTCGTCGTCCGTCTCCGTCTCTGTCCTCCACCCACATGTCTCTGTCCCGCTGGGCGGAGGAGAAGTTACATCAAGAAGTTGCTGTAAGATCAGAGCCGTGTTGACTTTAAAGAGAGGAGGATCAGCTTGCGTGAGACATCCCCCCCCCCCCCCCCCCCCCCACCCAAACCTCCCCCCCCACCACCCCCCCTCCCCGAAGACTTCTTGGAAGCCAGTGTAACTTCAGAGGGGGTCACAGTCACAGCGCTGTGGGGATCTGAACTGCTCCCAGAATATTCCCCCGGGGGAAAACACCCTGCAGGAAACAGACAGCGGCCTTGTTTATGTCCATCTCTGCCCCGCCCCCCGCCCCCCGCCCCTACCCCCGCCCCCCATTCTCCCGCCCCCTCCAGTTTGGTTTCACCGGACATCGGCTTGTTGTTTTGTGTTGCTTCTTATCATCTGTCTGCCTTTGTTTCAGCCTCTGCGATGCTCTTTGTCTGTGAATCTTCCTCAGTACAATGGAGGCTCCACACTGGGCCCCGAAACAATGATGTCAGAGGCAGATGATGAATTTTAACAAATATAACAAAAGTATCTCGGGGTGCCGTCGCCACCACCCAGGAAAATTCCACTAAAATTTGTCTTTTTAGAGTCACCAGTCGCACTGGACGGTAACCTTCTAAGACAAGAAGACATCAATGTTTAATTTTTACCGAGTTCAGTTGCAAACCTGATCCAGTAAGTCAGTGAGCAAGTTTTAAAGTAGTGGCAGTGACAGATTTCAATTAAACATGTATATTAATTATTTTGGCAGTTATTTTGACAGTGAATTACAGCTCCGTCTGTGACAGGAATCGTTCAAAAAATTCTACTTTGAGTCTCTTTTTAGACGTCAGAAGGCACGAGGAATCTGTTCAGCTTGTTCCTGACACACAGGCTTCATGTTAGTGTGTCTGTTCAGTTTCACTTATCATTAGTGAATGAATAATAAGGTGATGATGAGGTGCAGCGGCTGCTGCAGGATAGATACTGAATGCATGCAGGAGGGACTTCTAGGATAGCTTCCACTATATAGTGTTTCACATATTTGACATATTTCTTCATGCTTAGCACAGTTCAAGCAACATTTAGAAGTAAAAGTTGATTTTCTTTTATTTTCTGCCTTATTTGTTGCTTTTATCAGCACCAACATCTGGCAAAACCCTTCTAATAGTAAGTTGTGGTAACGCTTTCTATGACTACTATAAATATATACAGTGCATTTGAATGCCTCTTTTAATGCCCTTTAATGGAACTATACTGATTATCCAAGTAATATTATACTCCCTCATAAGTAATTATACTAGTAAACTATCAGAGATTGTGTTTATATGAATGCATCAACAAGCATTATGTCTTATGAGCTTGGTTATAAGGCATTATAAGTGTATTATAACTCCTTATGAGTGCCCTTATACTGCACTATAGATATGATAGTTATAGAAAGTGTTTTTCCAAGTAAATCTTTGGAATATAAATTACAATCTTGTCTTTTGAATTTCTGGCTTCTATTAAACTCCAAGTCCCTCTCAGCAGCATCAGTGCAGCGGGGCAGAGTCAGGCCGCTCGGCTGCAGCCACATGTTAAAACACACTGTGGATTAGTCAGGTAGTGTAAATGTATTCCCTGTGTGTTATATGCGTAGAGGGCCTGTGCAGGTTGTTTCCCTCCCAGGCTCCGCAGCACGTGGCCGGGGTTGTTTGGTGGGGAGAGCTGGCCGGCCGCCAGGTCCGCAGGGAGAGACTTTCTGCTCCATAATGTGACAAACATGAAAGCAGCGCTCAGGAATGTATTTTTCTTGGAATGGGAGCAAGATTAGCACATAGCTTTCTCAGAGCTGCAGAGGAGGAAAACAATGGCGGGGGTAAGCTGACGAGACGGCTTCGTTTTGACTTGAACGTATTGCCCAATAAGACAGACGGGCTTTCCAGGGCCGAAAGAACACCGTGTCCCATGAATAAAAACAGTCCGATGTAAACACTCGGTAAAGGCTTCCCTTAAAGCAGCAGGGCCGGGTGTCATATATCCTGATAATGCTGTTGAAATGTACAGGAGGAGGAGAAGGAGAGGAGGAGAGAAGGAGAGGAGGAGAGGAGGAGGAGGAGGGAGGAGGAGAGGAGGAGAGGAGGAGGAGGGGGAGGAGGAGGGAGGAGGAGAGGAGGGGGAGGAGGAGGACAGGCTGAGGCCTACAGCACCAAAGAGACTAAAAAGTTTGACAACCTCCAACTAGACATAAAGATTCATAAGACACTTGTACTTATTCATTCATTCACTAATTCATTATAAGTTATGATGTTTTATGAGTGCTGATATAATGCATCAGCACGCATGGTTATAAGGCCTTATGAGTGTATTATAATTCCTTATGAGTGCCTTTATACTGCAACAGATGTGGTAGTTATAGAGATTGTTCTGTGTCAGTAAATCTAGAGACGAGAGATTTCATTTTCATAATTCTAACACATTTTATAGTTACTTTACACATTTTCCAGTTAAATTCTCCTTTAACTGACGCTGTTACCCAGAGCGACTCATAGTGACTTTTGCTCCTCAACATGTCGGTTTATGGTTTATGGTTGCGGGGATCGAACCTGCGACCCGACAGTCACAGGACGGTCTGTCTTAACTCTGACTCCAGGCCCATCAGTGTCCAGTGTCAGAATTAGCGAGCTTGCACAGCATCTGAGCCGCAGAGCAGAAAACAACATTTAATCCAATTTACACTGTCGGATCAAGCCGGGCTCCCCGCTCCGCTCAATTATAACAAATTATCAATCCCAGAGTCGCCTACCTGCTACTGCTGCAGCCTGCAGGTCGCTCTGTCTCTGTAGACAGACAGGCAGAGGTGTAGTGGAGGGTAAACCCACCTGTTTATTGGCAGAATAAAGTTTACCTCACTTTTTTAGGCTGACAGAACTCTGTTATGAACTCTTATGAAACTCTTAGTAAATCTTGTTTTTCTTACAAGTGAAAGATTCTGCCAACGGTGCAAGATAACAGTGTCAATTTATTGAAACAAGGCAGAATAAGGAGTTCACTCCTCTAGTGTCAAGAAAATGATGCTTGAAGTTCTTTAAACAAGCTGATTTGCATTGGAAAAAGTTGAAATTATCTGAGGCATTTGGCAGATTTCATCACTTGCTTCAAGAAAAATAAGATTTTCTGACTCTTAAATGACTTGTTAAGATCAGAGATGCAATTTACCCAGCTTTTTTTTTAGCTTGACATAAATATCAATGGAATAAAATTAAATAATCTCTCTAGTTTTGGGCTCCACACTGAATCACATCTTCTCTACTCACTCTAATTGCTCTAAAAATCCCTTCTACCTCTTCTCAGCTCTTATTTATTTCCCTAGCTCTTCTCTCTTGCATGATCACTACGCTCACAGCGATATTATCAGGTCACTATCACTCTGACCCTTGACCTTCTTACTATTGGCTGCATGTGATGTTGGTGATCTTCTGTAGGAACTGCAGCTCGGTGTTCCTGCTGCACTCGCTGTAAGCGGAGCGTCAGCTAAATGCCTAAAATGTAAATGTTATTGTGTCGGCGGAGGTGTAATTCGACTCGGCCCGTCTAGGATTTGTTGTTGCCCCGGCATGAGAGGGTCCTTGTTTGGAGCGATCTGATCTGCTGAGGGGAGGTGTAGCCCTGCAGGGTGTGTGTGTGTGTGTGTGTGTGTGTGTGTGTGTGGGCGGGGGGGGGAGTGGTAGAGATATCAGGGGGAGATGTTAAGCTGCTCTGCACACACTGTCAACAAGAGCTGCTGGAGAGGAGAGCAACATGTGGCTCAGAGTGGAAAAACATTAGAATGAGCTTTCATGTTGTAAGTGGAAGAAGTCGTAGAAGTTCTGTTGTTTATAGCTGACTGTGTCAAATGTTGACTTGTATTGGGGTGAGGGAGGTGTACGAGAGAGAGTACTGGAGTGTCCTACTCCAGTAGAAGTACTGTTACTTTACTGATGTTTAACTTAAGTAGAAGTAAAAGTACTGGTGTAAAAACTGGTGTAACCCTCAGAGTAAAAGTTCCTGAGTTCCTCTTTAGAACAGAGAGCGTTGTTAGCTGTGATCTTTTCCATGTGATTCTAACAGGAGAGAGGTCAGAGTTCAAACTAGATTCTTTTCACTGGAAACATTAGAAATGACAAAATAAAGTGCAGAAACAAAGTAAAGTCAGATTCCTCTTCTCACTGTGAATGGATCCACAGTTTGTCAGTTTACGTTGATCCAGTACAATACTGCAGTAAAAACGTACTTAAGTAACAGTAAAATTACTGACTACTACTACTACTTACTAGCTACTCAATTACAGTAACTTGAGTAAATGTAATTAGTTACTTCCTTCCACCTTTGGTTAATAGGTCAATAAGTTGGGTGGGTATACAGGGGGGAAAATACAGAATAGCATTTTGGGTTTTTATTTTTTATTTGATTGTTTATTCTGCCTCAAACGTGTGCTGCAGCTGGTACAACTGAATTTCCCTGAGATAAATCATCTATCTATCTATCTATCTATCTATCTATCTATCTATCTATCTGTCTATCTATCTATCTATCTATCTATCTATCTATCTATCTATCTATCTGTGGTAGTCGTTCTGGGCGGCTCCCAGTGTGAATGTGTGTGAAAGTGAAGCCGGGCGGGGATGAAAAGCGTGTGGAGCTCAGTTGACTTTCCTCGGAGAAACAAAAGTTAAATCTGAGTTAAGATTTCAGATTCTCCACGGTCTGCTCGGCGGCCGTCAGTCTGCCACGCCGCTCAGCCTCAGCACAGTAAAGACAGAAAGGTATTTTTGTCTGTGCATTACATAATCAATAAACTGCAGTCTGATGTTTTCCTACTGTCTTATTTAAGAGTAGACAGACTCGGCTCCTGACGTTGACATCCAGCTTTGAGATGGTAAACACTGTGCGAATACTAACTGGCTCCCATATTATGTTAGATTGAATTTAAACAACAGACTTATAAACTCCATTTCAAGTAGAACTAATCGGAGAATGACTGTCAAGTTATATATCATCAAAAACGCTGAATATTGACAATTTAGCGAGAGAAAACTGCTGGATTGGCACCATTCTCTGTCTGTGTCCCTCTCTCTCTCTCTCTCTCTCTCTCTCTTCTGTCTGTTTTTCCCTCTCTACGTCTCTCTCAGTTCTCTGTACCAACACCAGATCTGTCAAAGGCTCCTCTTTGGCGGACTATCAGACCATCCCGTTAACTCTGGTGTCCCACAGGGGTCAATTTGTGGTCAACTGTCTTTTGTTCTTGTGCTGAAAGTTATATAACACATGTGAGAAAGCGGAGAGAAAACTGTCTATGAAGCTGTGTGAGTCTCTGTGGGTTTTTAAACATGTTCATTTCTCACATCTCATCCTCTTATTGTCGTCCCCGGGGAGGAAGGGCCGTCCCGCGCTCTGACGTCAGGCATTATGGGTAAGTAAACAAAGACAAGCCGAGGGAAGAGCCGCATGTAAACAGAGCTGTTGTCAATGTCAATAAGATTTAGATGCAGAGACAAAGACGGGCCAAGGGCAAGAACACAGCGTTGAGAAAGGAGGAGAAGTGGGAGTGAAAGGAGGGAGATTATGAGAGGAAGAGATTTAATGATGCTGTTGCGTTACTTCTGTACGCAGCAAAACCTCCTGGTCCAACACAGTCTCATAACATTTTGTGAAATGAGGACAAACTCTGAAATCCTGATTAGGTGTTGTGGAGATGAATTATGTAAACATGACCTTCCTCCACCAGTAAAGGATTCTGGTCCAACAGCAGGAACTGGACTGGACATTTTCACCTGCTGGTCACATGGAAAGGTTAGCTAACGCTTCAGTTTAGCAGCTGTTTGCTTCAGGTTAGCTTCAGGTTCAAGTAAATGAAGACTTAAAATGTCATGAGTTGGGAATTGAACCACCCCTCCGACCTCTGACCTCCACACCCTTACTTTCCATCATCAAACTACTTCCTGTTTCTAGTCCCGTCTCCTCCACCTGATCCTTTCCTGCTGGAGAAAACACATTTCTCCTATTTTTCGTGCACAAAACACATTATTTGCGTTTAAAGACATTGTGCTGATTTCACAAAATCTCAGGAGACCAGACTGTAGTCAGAAACCTTCTCCAAGCTTTAAGCTGCTCCTGCCTCCTCTCCTTTCCGTCCCCACAGCCTGCCATCCAGCTAGTATCTTACAAAATAAGAGTTTGCCACAAGTTCACAAGTTTGTGGTCGAAAACAAAAGAGAATGGACATGGAAATGATGGCAGTCAACAAAAAATAATTCAACCATACAGGAACTCCTTTATTGTTTTCAGACTTCCTCCGGGTTCAGCTGAGGTTCAGCGGATTGATTTCACTGACTGAACAATGTAGTTAAGTTCATGTGTTTCCCTTTTATTGACAATGTATTGTACAGTACTTTTTCCAGTTTATACACAGATTTCCCCGATTATTCTACTTGCAAAGTCAAGTCAGCCGAAGATATTAGTTTGAAGACTATTAGTTGACTGAATAGTTGAACTGACTGCTAGCTGTTTTGTATTTGACCAAAGTACAGCTTTTTTTTGTTTGTGCTTTCTGTATGTTTTGTGATCTTTTGGGGCGGGAATGGGAGAATACAACTTGTAACCCTGTTTCTCAGATTGGAAAAAACAGAAAACCTGAAATAAATAAAATAGACACGACCAAAGTAAAGGGAAGAACAACTGTCAGAATCAGAATCTGCTTTATTTTCACCAGGTACATTTTCACATGCCAGGAATTTGACTTGCAGTGTTTTTTGAATTTGCAGTGCAATATACGAGCATTTAGACAGACAGACAAGCAGCAGTCAAGCTTTACAAATTGAATTTAAATATCAAACGACAGAGACAAAGAAGAAAAGAAAGAATAGATTCCTGAGAATATATACAGTATATACAATACAATAAGTGAGGCTTTTTACAAGGGCTCAGTCAGACTGATTTCATTTTTACAGACGCATCACACACGTGCATCAACCCCTTTTAAAAATGGAAAAAAAACAAAAAAAAGTGTATTGGCCCCAAGTGTATCATCATATCTGGTTTCCACACTGTAGTTTGAATCCCGCAGGACTCGGCTGTCCGTCCCCCTGCGTCTCCTCACTGCCTCGTTTCCCACAGAAAACTTATTTGAGGCGGCAGCAGCCTGAACTCTCTCCCAAAGGACTTCAGACACATCAGACTCTTCCTCTCTCTCCACATTCAAAATATCCATTCAAACACACCTTTTTAAAACTGCTTTTAATTCTCATACTTTTCTCATACTTTTCTTCCTCCCTAGACTCTCTCGATTGTTTTATTTGCCGTAATTTATTAATATTTAAAAGGTTTTATTCAGTCTTATTCATTAATATTGTCATTTGTGTGTTTTTTGTATATCTCATGCACTACTGTAAAACGTCTTTGAGTATTTAGAAAATAAATAAAACGTATTATTATTGTTATTATTATTACAACTGGAAGGTCACCGGTTCAAATCCAGAGCAGTGGGAAAATCTGGGCAGGGAAGGTACATGAGCATCACTCTCCTCTCCCTCCATCACCATCACCACACTGCCTTTGAGCAAGGCACTGAACCCCCAACTTCCCCAGCAGACACTGTGGTTTTACTGGGCAGCTCCCAGTGTGGATGTGTGGAACTGAATGGATATGAAGCAGGGTGTCGCACGCTTGCATAGTTCCCCATCCCTAGATAAATAAAGATATAGAAAATGTTCGGTCACACTTTATTTGGATAGTCCAGTACTGAAGTTGATACTCAACTTCCTGTCAGGTGACTTTAATGCGTCACTAAAAAGTCTCCTGAGTTTCCAGTGAGACTCAGAATTGTGTGAAGTCTCTGTCGATATTCAGTGTCTGAGCTCGGGTTAGGGTTAGGGTTAGAAATAGGGTTAGGGTTGGTACCCTCTTTCTTCAATCTAATATATATTTTCTACTTTTTTCTATTGTTTTTGATATATTACTTTGCGCTCTATCTTATGGAAATGTATGCATTCTGGATCTATATCCTCTGTAGTATTAGATAATAGCCAGACTATGTATTTTGTACTCTAACATTAATTGTATCTCATTATCTTATGGAAATGGAAATGTAATATTTACATCTAATTTTGTACGGTAGAATTATATTTGCTATTGCCTATTATTGTTAACTGTTTGAAGTGCATTTGCATTGGGGAATGTGAACCTGTTGGATTCTCCGCTAATCAGCAGCACCTGGTTATTTAAAGACACACCTGATGGCAATCAAGCACAGAGCGTTAATGTAATTTGTTAATTAAACAGTGTCAATCCTAATATGCTGGTGTGAGCTGGAATATTGATTTTTTGGTTTGCTAGGGTTAGGGTTGGGTTTAAAAATAGGCGTACACAGTCTGTAGAGATGCACCAATTAGCCAAGTGACACTTTATTGAACATCTATGAATCTTGACGGGCCGCGGTGCTTCACGTCAGGTGGTTTGTTTGTCTGTTTGTACTTTTTTAAAACCCTGCTTAGTGTTTCTTTTCTGCTATTTCTAACTTTACAACATAACTGGAAGCTCTTCATTCCGTTCTACTTTTTGTCACCTGATAGTTAGTGGAGTGTCGACATTGGACCGTCCAATGAAAGTGTTACCAAATGTTCTGTGAAAGTTGTCAAGATGTCGCCGCACCAGTGACCCCGATTCTGCCGTTAACCCAGTCTCTGATCCCCTTTTCACACACACACACACACACACACACACACACGACCCGGGAATATTTCGGTATTCAAATCCAGTTTAGCTTGTCTATCCTGAGGCTGATAAAACCGTCAAACTGGAAGCAGAATGTGACGACATGTTGGAGTTCGGAGTTCAGACAGGTGGAGCGCTGCAGGAAGTGAAGGAGGAGACGTCGGTGCCAAAGAAAAGAAAAGTGATATTTCAATGTGAAGTGATCATGTGACGAGCGAGGCGAGATGCACGACTGGCTGTTTTTCAAACTGTCTAGCCAAACCGTGTGTCATATTTACCTCTACCAGACAAAGTGGCAAGAGGATTAAAAAGTCAATTTCCCACCCTGATCCCAGCAGGCTCTCAGCTCTGATCTGGACCTGGGTCGGCCCTTTCACACCGGCGGTCCACCTGCTGATTTCCCCGGTCAGCAGTCCGCTGTGAAAGTGGTGTGAAGAGAATGAAACTGGGTCAGTTTGGGGCAGAGTGGCACCTTCTGGAGACGGGACAGGAAGAGGAGGAGTTTTAATCTGGGTCACTGTGTTTCTCCACGACCGCTCTGTCATCAGCTGACAAATGCAGCGCTGCCACGCAAGAGACACACACAGACAAACATGCTCACACACATACACACACACACACACACACACAACCCCATTCACGCTGTCTCAGTTGTTCCCCCAGAGGCTGAAATCATTTTCCCTCTCTGGCATTTCAAAAACTCTGAAGTTGAGCCAACAGACTAGAACAGTCAGGTAAAGGTGCTACATGCATAATTTTAACATCAATAAATCATCACCACATTCATTTTGAGACATTAGTATAATTACCGTAAACAAAACTCTCTCAGCCTCTACTCTGCATCCTCCATAGTTTCTCCACCTGGTGGATCTGGAGGGAAATCTGCTGGATCGCTTTACGGCACAAAACAGGAAGAGGTTCTGTTCTTCCAGAGCAAACGGAGCAACTAGCAACGTCCTCCTTGTGACACGGAGCAGTGGGGTTCATGGGAAATGTGGTTTTGTGCCGCGTTCATGTCACATGGGAAGAAGCGTAAGAATATGATGACGTCTCGTTGCTACAACTTGGAAGCGTTCACATGCTTAACTCATTGGAACGCACACATTCACAATCATTTTTATTTATTAATTTAAAACCAACCATAAACAAAGTGCAGCAGATATTACTCATTTTATCTAAGTACATGATTGTATTACTGTGAAAATAACCAATATTTTTGACTGATGACATCGGTGGATTTGCTGCAGTGTGTCGACACGTTTCCGAAATTCGTGACGCCAAGTGGAAGAAATTGGAGTGCACAAAAAAGTCCCATTAATCCGACCTGTAATCACCACTAGGAGGTTTACGAGAGCGGTTTTTCCCGGTCTGCAGGTCGTATTTACGGTAAATCCCATATGACATGAACGCAGCATTAATTTGGAGAAACTCTTGCACCAACAATACCACTGCTGTGAGATAGAGGAAACCAATCGTCTCCAACATGCTCTCATTTGTTCTGTGGTCATTAAACCAAGCTATCACATTTAATTTTACAATGATATATTGCTGTTTAACAATACTATGCACAGCAGTTGACGGGGTTGAGGTCAAACTGAAAGCACAGCCCTGGACCAAAGGACTGATATGAACTAAACTCCACTTACACAGCAACAAACAGGAACTTCTGAACAGTCGAAAAGTATATTCCTGTTGTATTGTAACTGCATGTTAGTGTTTCTCTTTTTCTTACTTGAATTTAAAGCCGTCATGGTCATTTATGTGCTGAGTGAGTTTCACGACCCTCTGGCCCTTGAAACCTGTTGGAATCTGTAAAAAATAAACAGTAGATTTTCAGAAAATGCATGGGCGGCAATGAGAAAATGAATGTTCTTTTCTTCAGTTAATTGTAGATGCATGTTTTTATCCACCAGCAGCGACATGTTTCATGGTTTGTACTGAACAGATAAAGAGCCACAAGAGCAGAATCAGAGTCTCAGAGTGACGGCTTCACCTCGGTGGTCTTACGTGGGCAATTTGTTTGACTTGGACAAGCAGGAGCGACGTTAAATGTTTCCCCCCCCACCTCAGTTCTCCCCAAAACCCGTAGTTAACTGGGGAAGGAATCTCATAATTTCTGCCTACGAGGAGGATCGCATGCCGATGTGTTTCCTCAACAGAGAGAAGCGGCCGCCTCCCCGCTTTGGCAAATGACCCGGGTCCTTTAGCGGTGGCGGATCGGATAAAACAGTGTTTCCAGGTTTATCAGGTAGGTGGCGCCGGTGAGCAGACGGTCGGCGGTTCGATCCAGACTGACGGACAGTGCTGAATGTCTTGTGCAGGACTGAGGCTGTTAGCTACACTGTGAAGCAGGACAACCCTAACCCAACTGAACTCACTTTACTCACCCGTTTATTTGCAGAACAGAGTTAACTCCAGTATAAATCTTTGTGATGTAAATTAATAGTATTAATAGTAAATAGTATCAAAATGATGCAAGTTACATAAGGAGCGGATCTTTGAAGGGAAAAAAATACCATTAGTTACACTTCAATCAATACTTTTCTGAATATGAATTTATTTTTGTTTGTGTTGGTTGCCTTATGATGACAACTGATTTGAAGTCACAGTTTACCCTCCTGTTTATTTACCAACACATCACTGCTTAGAAGTTAGTCTCAAAAGGATATTTTGACTGATTTGGGGCAATTCAGTTTATTTATTTATTTATTTTACATTTTATGCATTTAGCTGACATTCTTATCTAGAGCAATTCAAAATGAGTGCACCAGCAGAATATCAGAGTTAATCAATATTCTCCCAATCACATTCTGCCCACAAGCCTCAGTCACCACACAGAGCCGATCATTCAGAATTACAACATGGGCGGTTAATTAAAACTGCTGGTGAAGTTTGGATGGAACTGGTAAATTACTGTAAACAGTCTCCTCTCTTCTGAAAAGCATTTTGCTTGGTGAAATAATGCAAGTCGGTCTCCTGCCTGATCACAGCCCGACAAACCAAAATAAACCACAGCAGATGAGATCAAAGGAAGCTTTCATATCTGCAGCAGTCTGGACAGGCTGAGCGTGTCTCTGCACTGCAAGAAACATCCAGCCGAACAAGTCGTTTAGCCTCACAACTGAAACCTTAGTCTTCTTAAAACAAGTGAAACCTTCTGCCAACGGCTGAGATATCTGCATTCGTTTCCAATGCAGCAGAATAAGGCGGATCTGGATTCAAGAAAGTTCTCGAAACAAGTTGATTCACTTTGAAAACCAGTGAAAGTATCTCACCCCCATTTGCTCTAAGATAAATAAGATTTTAAGACTCAACACTAGATGAAATGACAGGATCTGGGAAGTTAAACCCATTTAAACCCACTTTACCTGCACTTTCTTAGCCTGACATGAATCTTAATGAGGTAAATTCATATTAATCATCATAGTGAGCAGTATCAAACTGTTATAAGTTATATTGAGAAAATCATAACTTCATGAAAATAAAGAAAATATAGTTGATTTTTGTTTCTATGGTGTTTGTTTGCCTTATGATGACTGACTGGAGCTCAGAGTTTTCCCTCCTTGTTATTTACCTCTGCTTCACTGGTTGAGATGTATATTTTTTGCAGTGTGTGTGTGTGTGTGTGTGTGTGTGTGTGTGTGTGTTCTGACCACAGGCAGTGCTGCTATGTGTGGCATCAGGAGACCAGAACACAAAGGTGTTTTGTGTCTCCCACTGCCCCACATTGGGTGTGTGTGTGTGTGTGTGTGGGTGTGTGTGTGTGTGTGTGTGGGTGTGTGTGTGTGGGGGTTACGTCCCTGCGGTGACTCGGGCCGACTCCCCCTGACTCCTGACTCAGGGTTTGCACGTGCACGTGAAGGCGTGCGCTCTCCTGAAGGGCCTTTATGTTCATGTCAGCCCAGCCAGTCTGAGTGTTTGAGAAGAAGTCTGAGAAGAGTGTTTACAGTCTGCCGGGCTACAAACTGCAAAAACTGACAAACTTATTATTTTCTCTTGTTTCCAGACTTCAAGCTTTTTAATGCACTGGCAGATAATTTTACCGGTTTCAACAAATTTGACTTTTTTCAGGAGAACTTGTTTCAGGACATTTACTTGAAATAGTGAAATAGTTTTGGAGAAAGTTTCTTGTTTCAAGATTTTCTTCATTGTTTCATGATGATTTCGTGAAAGAAGTCATATTGGCATGAATCAAGTGAAAATGATTGAAACCAGCAAGATGATCTGTTGGTGCAGTGAGATAATTTGACTAAAAATATAATGAAAGAAGCTCGATAGGTCTCGGTCACTGGACAGCTTGTCATGTTTTGCAGGGTGCAGACAGCCGGCCGTGTGTTTACATGCTGACGGCTTCATGTGTTTCCTCCCATGTGACTCTGATCTGATGTTTTCTAATCAGCCAGAAGCTGCACGGAGTCTCACTGTTTCAGTTCCCATCTGGAGAAAGGGGCAGTAGAAGAGTGGCATCTAACCTAGACTGACAGCTGCTGGATAGAGGAGAGTGAAAACTGGTTCAGAAAATAATATCTGCACACTGAATCACAGCTTCTTCCTGAAGACTTTATTTGATTGACGAATTTTCTTCTTGTTATCGTGAAAAAGCCTCTGAAACAACATTTAGACCATCATGAGACACTGAAACTCTCATTGAAACTAATAATAATAAACAAACATCCACCCTGTGACCCTGGATAGGAATAAACGGGTGTAGGAAACGGATGGATGGATGGATGGATGGATGGATAACAACAAACATACATACTTGTGTGGAATCTGTTAAAAATATATGTGTGGTTTTTAATAAAAGGACAATATTGGCAAACCAATATTTCAGTGTAATGTTAGTGTGTATAGATGTATAGATAGATAGATAGATAGATAGATAGTTTTTTAATCCCCAGGGGTGAATTGTTCTTTATAGATAGATCATAGCTGCATCATTTAAAAGTTTAAATCAAGTACAATAAAAGCTGTTTTATGCTCTGTGTCCCTGACCGTTGCACCTTTACTGTTAGCTGCTGTAATTTATCTCTTATGCAACAGTAGCTGTACGGCAGCTAGTCTCCATGAAGCCATATTCAGTGACCTTTGCTTCCCTGAGCGTTATCTCAGGTGTGTCAGGTGCTGCTGCCTGCTGGGAGGCGAGCGGCTCATAAACCCACCTGCAGGAGCCATGAAGCTGACTGAGAGAGAGAGAGAGAGAGAGAGAGAGAGAGAGAGAGAGAGAGAGAGAGAGAGAAGAGAAAGTGGAAGAACGAGAGCTCAATGATCCCTGAGGTCAAACCACAGCCTCTGTCTTTTTTCTTTCTTTTTTTAAACTGAAAGCAGAATACGTGCAAAGATAAATTCACAAACTTCCCATTTTTTTTGTTTTTATTACATTATTTAACCCTAACCCACATATCATGCACTCTAACTAAAGAAAGAAAAGCAAAAACAAAACAAAAAAAACAACAAAAGAGAGAAGAAAATAATAATAATAAAACTACATTTAATTTATTAAAAAGGCTGATATTAAAAGTATATAAATTAGAGTGAGCATCATGTCCACAGTTGACATCTTATTGAGTATGGCACATTGCTGCTCATCACAAGCAGACAGACAGACAGCTAGAACCTTTATTATGGTTTATCAAGCAGGGTTTTCAAATTCTTCAAAAATGAAATGGAGAGAGACTCAGCAGATCCAGACCAGCCTGGCTCTTTAAACCGGCTGAACAGAGGAGCGACCCGGCTCACCATGTGAGCCTTGTTCTCTGTACATTTTGTTCTGACAGCATCAGGTTTGACCGCAGCTTCTCTCCACCGGAGGAAGTAAGCATGTGCTTTAACAACCTCACCACTTCCGCTCAGAGATATTTTTTGTTTGAGGCTGTTTAGCGCTGTGATGACAGCAGCCGGCGTTAAGCACTGAAGATTTATATCTTATCAGCCGTTATTCACCGTTATTTACATATTACCCATCTTTCACCAGAGACTGAAACACTTCTCTTCACATTACACCTGGACCAACTTGAATTAATCTATCATGTAACAAGCTTCTTCCCCTTCTACTTTTAATAAAAAAAACCCACTCTGATTCTATGAATGCTACTTATTCCTATTGAAGTCTCAGCTGATGAAGACTGTGATATACTGTCGGTTTGACTGCTGTTGATAAAACACTTTGGACAAAAGTGTGTGCTAAATGACAGAATGTGATGTTATTTCTCTTATTTCTTTCCCTAGCACTCTATTATCCATTCTAGGGTCACAGGAATATTTGGGCCATCTATTGTCCGTTTGCTGTGACCTCTGACCTTTGACCTCCTTGCTACTGGTTTCTTGTAATGTTGGTGATCTAGGAGCTTAATCTACTATTTACCTTACTGGAAGTTGCTCTGAGAGTCAGCTAATAAAAAATAAAGTGTAAATATCTAACAGTGCCTTGGCTGAAGGTCATGCATCAACTATTAACACTAGAACACATTAAGTAAAATTTTATGATAAAAACATATGAAGAATTGGGAATTGGGAATTTACATCATATATGCAGCGTGTGCGAAATGACAGCAGATTATACTGAGACAAGAACATGAATGGAAAATATGCAAAATATGTAAGACATGAAAAAATATTAAAATATGAGATTATATGCAGTACAAAAATAAATGAAAATATAGAAATCCATGCAATTTATAACAATACTATTTCTTACTTTTTTTGATCAGGTGCAGATT
The DNA here is from genome assembly GCF_048128805.1 of Centroberyx gerrardi. Classification (NCBI taxonomy): domain Eukaryota; kingdom Metazoa; phylum Chordata; class Actinopteri; order Beryciformes; family Berycidae; genus Centroberyx; species Centroberyx gerrardi. Next base: position 2,261,311 of record NC_136005.1, on the reverse strand, counting down.
TTCTAATATTTACTATTTGAAAGAATGACTGAATTCTGAATTTTTGCATCATTATATAACACATATTGTAAACTATAAGGATGAGATCTGGGAAAGTCCTGACTGTCCTGATTACTTTGCCTTGGAGTTTTGTATGAAGTTCAACAAATGCGTGCAGTCAATCACCAACTTTTCTTATTATTAATCACCCGTTCAAAACTCTGTGTAACCGTATGCAAATAAACCAGAAACTGTGTCAATGCAAGCCTTTGGCGTCATGTTTGGAGAACGGTTACCAATAGTTATGAGGCAGATGCCGCCATGTTGGAAGAGTGACAACTAAAGGAGAGATTTATATCGTTATCACCTCTGCCTTCCTGAAAATATACAGAAAGTGCCATTTCTGTGCAGTGGGTGGGTTTTCACATTCGCTGCTGTAGGGAGCCGAAGGTTGACTAGCGGCTAAGTGGCTAACGTGATTTTCCATTGACGCATGTCTTCTGCAACTAAACAAAGCAACGAATGATGTTGAGATTCACGTCTCTCTCACTACGCAGCATTTAGCTTCTACATGTTTTGCTTGTTTCTGTTATTTTAGGTGTAGAAACGTACAGAGAAGACTTGGTAACGATGGAGAACTCCTACTAGGTTGAGGTGGTGATACAGTTTGGGAAAAGTCTGAGTTTTCTCACTGGAGCTGTGAAGCTGCAGCTAGCTAGCTACCGGAGCTTGTTTCCTTTACAGGAGATGGAACATTCCACCTAGCTAAAAGCCTGCTGGGTAATGTAGTTCAGCAACTAATTTTGTTGTACATGTAAATAATACTGAATGGATTTTTGTGAAATTAAACCAAACAAGATTTGTAGAGATTATCTGAGGGATTATTATTACAGCATATATGTTTTAATGTCACACCGTAAAAATATAAGATATATAGTATAGTGGAAGATAGCCTGTATGCAAGTCTCTGTATATATCCTCTACATAGCCTAGGCCTATTGTATGTAGTTAGTTAACTAGATAGATAGATAGATAGATAGATAGCTAGGTAGATAGATATATATATAGATAGATAGATAGATAGATAGATAGATAGAAAACCTCCCAGTTGGTGGTGTGATGGGACATTTTCAGCACCGTGGGTCAGATGTGAAGCCCCAGGTGAGGCTCCGCTGACAGACTCGGTGGATATTCATCAAACCGCCTGGCAGGTGGAGCTCAGGTAATGACATGGCTGTCATGCTGCTCTTCAGATCTGGTTCGGCCTTCACACGAAACACAAGCTCAGAATGGATCCCAGATGAGACGCTGCACAGCAGAACGCTCTTCTGAGTCTTTAAAGTGGAACATGTGTGGCATGTTATGTCGGCTTACATTTAACATTAAAGAGAGAAGGAAAATGGGAGGCTGGGGAGAAAATGAGTGCACAAATAAAGCAGCCTGGAATTCAAGTTGAAAACAGACTGGTCTCAGTTTCCCAAAACCACTGTACGATTAAAGTGATTCACTTTTCACTTCAAAGCGTTACTTGTGTAACTCTATAGACGTTTATAAATGGACAACTACCAATTTTGGCTGCTCTGGGGACCCGTAGTCACCACCTTTCACTTACTTGTGTTTGAAATACTGAGTCTAAACCTCAGATTTCTAACATCCCAGAAAACATTTGACAGACAGCGTTGTGCAGGTGGAGGCCGAGTTCAGTGCTAACCAAATCGAGCACAAAATTGTATCAATATGATGTTATTATTATTACATTTTTTAAAGTGTTCTGAACTGATATCAGAAAGATATTTAGGTCCTCATTTCACGAAAACAAGCCACAAAAACAACTGCAGACGTCGTCTCAACTTTGATTTCGACGTTATATTCACACAGCTTTTCAAAGTTGGTTCGAGTCCCCGTCTCTGTTTATAGCGTTTTGGAATAAAACCCTTCGACTTTGCCTGTTTGCAGTTACTGACACTGAAATCCGGGGGAAAAGCCTGAATGCTGGTGATGACAGCAGATCCCAGGACAGCTGATGTTGGAGGCTGATCTGCAGGTAAAGGTGCTCAAAAACACCTTTAGGAGACTCTACTCTGATCTCCCTGGGCTTCATCACAGCTAGTAGTATGACTAATCAAAAAGTGAAACTATGAGTGTTTACTGTTCTCAATGCTGCTAATACGACGATAAGATAAAAACGCGGTCAGTGAGTTCATGTAGTGGAACTCGGGGTTTGAGGAAAACAGATTGTTGTGATGTAAAACTTCCTCGACAAGCTGCGTGTGGTTGAAACGAAGCGCGCCTAAACTCTTCATGTGCATCCATAAAACTACTCCAAAAATAAATGTGAACGTCTGAAAGTGGAGTTTTGCCAGCCGGGAAACGTTTACACAGATTAACTTCACTCTGATTAAGATAATAAGAGCGAGGCGTGTACGTGACAGGAGCTATAGCTGCCGCATTGCCTTTATCAGGTTAAGATAGCATTATTAATGTGCATGTAAACATAAGCCGGTGTTGTTTTAGTGTCAGCTCACTGCAGCGCTGTGTGTGTGTGTGTGTGTGTGTGTGGGCAGCTGTGAGTCACCACACATTTCCATTTTCAGTTTTAGGCATTTAGCTGCCGCTCTGATCCAGAGTGATTTACAAGAAGTGCTAGGAGTAGAATTAATTTCTATTCTTAGATCACAAGCAAGTAAGAAGAGCAAAGGTCAAAGGTCACAGCAGCCTGGTAATAGATGGTTCAAACATTCCTATGACTGTAGAATCTTGGATGATAGAGAAGTGATAGGGGAAAGAAACGGAAGTCTTGGAGGAAATATTTTCGTTTTTTTTTTTATAAGATATGAACATAATTAGATGAGAAAAACTGGTGGAAGAGACATGATTATAAGCAGGAAGTAGAGTGTGTGTGTGTGTGTGTGTGTGTGTGTGAGTGTGTGAGTGGGGTGGGGGGGGGGTGGGGGGGTTGGGATACGTTTATCTTCAACTGACGACCCAAGTTCATTCCCGAGTCATAACAACAAGTTTTCTACTGTGAATGATTATTTTTTCCATTTTCCACGAACGTTTTTCTTATTTCACCATAATCTAAACCATTTACTTGCCTTAACCTAACCTTAAACTTAATTTAACTAAAGTTTTCATGTGACCAGAGGTGGAAAGTAACATTAAGTACATTTACTCAAGTACTATACGCTAAAATGGTGTATCCAGTGTGTGCTTTTGTATCCTACGGTGGTGGAGGAACGCAATCTTCACATCATCTGCGTCCACAACACGTAAATCGCGTTTCAGAGTTTGTGCTCATTTCACAAAATTTGCTGACCTGACCCTCCGCTCCCTGTAAGCCGGCGGTTCATGTGCCATCGAGAGCAAAGAGACTGCAGATTTTCGCTCCATCCAAACAGCACAGCAGAGGAATCCACCGATCAGCACAGAGAGAGGGAGCTAATCAGTGAAATCAGCTGCTGCAGTGTTTGGCTGGGATGAAAACCTGCAGACGCTCGGCTCTCCACGGCACACGGATGCGAGCCGAGCTGTAAACGAGCAGCTTTTCCACAGGCCGGTCTGTATGAACTCGGCTCTTAACTGCCTCAGGAGTCTCCAGCTGTGTAGGAAGCAGCGCCCACATCACCTTGAAACCCCGATTCCCTGAAGTGAGACCGCACTGATAGATCAGGAGTTAGATAGAGATAGAGGTACGGCTCAAAGGCGGCTGTCCAGAACAAGAGGGGAGTGGACAGGGTACACGGGTCTGGAAAAAGAATTGGGTATTTTCCAAGGCTTGAAAAGTTCGGAAATCGCGCAAAAAAGTTTGTAAAATAATGGAAATATATAGCAATAATGTCCCAATATACATGTAACTACACATTTTCTGTCATCTCCCGTCATCTCAAATAACCTGGTATTTGTCACTGTGAAGAAAAGTCTTCATCATCCAGAGTGATGTGGCAGTTAGCAGGGAAGACGACGATCTACATCTACAAACTGTATTGAAGACCCAAATTCAATTCAATTCAATTCAATTCAATCTTAGCAGGTTTCAAAATTTTCAAATCAAGTCAAGAATATAAGTTCTGGAGAAAGTATGGAATTTTGAAATTGAAACTGAGCGGATGACGTTTGTTCCTTCCAACCTCCGACATTACGTAATCTAGGACCTCTACTGGCCTCTAACTGGCACTGTTCACTGTGGCCTGTAATTGACATAATAATAAGTCACAATAGAGAGGAGTTAGGTATGTAATTAGAGCACACTTCCAACAGAAACATGTGAAGAGGTAATATATCTCCATGTTAAATACTGGAATAATAAAACTGCTTTCAAATTAGCTGTTTTGACTTTAGAACAAAGGCTTTTTAGACTTCGTAGCTGAAATGTGTTTCAACCATAGACTGTAAAAACAGATGGACGTAGTGCAGATTGTGTTTACGGTCGCCGCCATGTTGACATTTTTTGGAGGCGGAGCAGCCGAACAGAGGCGGAGCCAAGGTGGAGGGGGCGGAGTTTAGGTTAGGACCTGTCAATCACTAGGAAAACAACCCCGTGTTTTATGTGTTATATCTGTTAATGACACAATTATTTTGAAAATCGCCTTATGGACACACATTAGAAGAAGTGAAATTAGCTACTGAGACCAAAACCTCTTGTCGAAAATGTATTGACTTTATATTTTTAGCAGAAGTTGGGTTGTGGTCCGTTGACTTCATGGAGTCGGGCGGTTGGGAGTCTTCTTGGAGCCGGACTCTAGCGGACGTTAGAGGAACTGCTGCTGCTGGACTTCAGGATTCACCTGAGGTTTTGGCCAATTGGTTGCAACACGCAGGTAGCATCATCCTCCATCGTTGAGCAGTTGAAAATTTGGGTTAGTGGTTAGTGGTTGGTGCCATGAATGCAACATATTTGCATGGGTAGCCCCCGGTGGGAATCCAACCCTTGAACTACCTCACTGAACCACAGGACCACAGTGAGTTTATGAGCGAGTTTCATGACCCTCGGGTGCCTTTAAACCTGCTAAAACCCTGTGGTATGACTTCCAAAAATACATGGGCGTCAGTGAGAAAATAAACATTCTTTCTTCACACGTGTAAAACATATTTCTCTGCAGGTTCACGGTGTTTACCTGACAGCAGTGATAGATTGGGTGATTAATGCTAACAGATGTAGCCACTGCAGAAAGTTCTGCCTGAGTGTTTGCTGATCTGCTGCTGCACTTTGGCTCCATTCCCAAAAAGTAGCATTTGGAAAAATACCATTTTGTTCTCTTTTCAGCTAAAAAAAAAAAAGCTACAAGGAATGCTCTGGTGAGTAGCCAGCTGAAAGACGGACAGTCTGCAGGTTTACAGACGAGTTTTGTTTGAGAGTATACTAATTTGGTTCTACTGTATAGTAAGGCCGCGATGACATGGGAGCTTTTTCCTCAAAGCTCAGCTGTGAGTGTCGCTAAAGGAGATAACTTTGCTGAAAATAAAAATGGAGACAACAATGCCAGAGGATAATGTACATGCCGTCCTCACAGGGAGAGCAGAGCACCGCCGGTTTTATCGTCTCCTCCAGGAGCTCCGCCTACATAACGACCGCTTCAAGGTCTATTTTCACACTGACGTATCGCACTGTGCGGCTAAAAACGGCTGAAGTTTACACATGTTTACACACACAAGAGACGCAGGCGTGTTCCAAAAAGCGTTGTATGAGATCACGGCCTAAGGGGTTCAAGAAACTATTAGCTGCAGTCTTAATGCAGGATAGATTCACGATAAATCAAGATAAA
>NC_136005.1:2115570-2253070 GCF_048128805.1 Centroberyx gerrardi | reverse complement strand
TTGTCTTTCATTCAAAGGAAAGCTGAAACCTGTCAGGTTTGTTTTTCTCGTTTTTCTCAGCCAAGCAGCTGTTTTTAAAGTGTTTTTTAAGAGTCATCTTTCAGAAAAACATGCGTGTTGGGTGAGTGGGCGGGGCTTGGCGGGGTGGGGGCGGGGTCAAGGAGGCTGACATGGCTCAATGGCGACGTCTCTGTCATCTTTGGATGTTTTCATCGGTGGAACCGGTTGGACAGTCTGTCAGTCCAACGCTCGACAACACATTCCTCTCTGCAGTCACCTGGAGGCTGCTGTTGTTTTCCACACGCCTAACATGACAGGGAACTTTTTTTTTGTCAATTTAAGAACTTTTCTCCCCAATATTTGCACTTACATGACAGGGAAGGCTTTTGTGGAACAAGTTATGAACTTTTTTCCTGAACATTTGTCCTAATATGGCAAGGAACTTTTTGGTCAAACAAAATAGGAACTTTTTTCCCTAATATTTGTCCTAATATCACAGGGAACTTTTTTTGTTGAAGAAGATGGGAACTTTTTTCCCCAATATTTGTGCTAATATGACAGGGAACAATTTTCCTAACAAGATGAGAACCTCTTTTCCCCAACTATCCTAACAACAGGGTTGTTTGTACCAATCATAGGAGTTTTTCCTGTTAACATGGTAGGGAACTTTTTTTTCCATCTAACTTGATGGGGAACGCTTTTCACCCAACATGACAGAGAACCTTTTTCCTAACAAGATAGAAAAGTTTTTCCCAACATGACAGTGTAGGTCATTTGTAATTTGTAGACAGTTTTCTCCTGACTAAATAACTTTTTTCCTAACAAGATAGGAACTTTTTTTTTCGTAATATGGTGGGGAACCTTTTTTCGCCCAACTTGACAGGGAATGGTTTTCATAATGAGATAGAAAATGTTTCCCCAATATGACAGGGAACTTTTTTCCTAACAAGAAAGGAACTTTTTCCCAACATTTGCAGGAAGATGACAGGGGAGCTTTTCCCATACTTAACAACTTACAACTTAACATTTCTGTTTTGTGAAAAAATTTTCTCAAACATGCCTGGGGACTTTTGGGTGTTGTGAAGCTGATCTTAAAGAGAAGTGATTAAAGTGACTAAACCAAAGCACATGACTCCAGAGTGAAAGCGGCATCACAGCCTGGTCAGGTAGAGGTTTTCCCCACACTGCAGAACCGGTCTGACATCTGAAGGCATGGATGACATCACTGTTACAACACAGTGTGCAATAACCTGGACTTCCCCTTTAATTCCAGTTCAGTGTGAACAGCCAGCCAAGTGATATTACAGTCATGTTGCACTGTGCTGAGGTGTGGCTGCGTGCTGGCATCACCAGAGCAAGGCAGTACGCCGAGGGTTAGAGGTTCCACTCCCATCGCGTCCGCACATACTGATAATTAGGGATGCACCGATACCAGGCTAAAATAGAATATCGGTCAGCCATGAGTAACATGTAAGAAATAAAAGCAAACTGTCTTGATTTTATGCATTTGTGGCACATAGAAGCCTGTATTTCTCAAACAGTGGGAAAAACAAGGATTTTATCTCAATAATTTTGTCCATTGACCCCAAACTAAAGAAGTAAGCCTGCACTGTTCAGTAAAAGTAACGGATCGGATCGGTACTCAGTATCGGCCGATACTTAAACTTTCATACTCGTAATCGGTATCGGCATTGAAAAAGTGGCATCGGTGCATCCCTACTGATAATGTTGCACTCATGTTACTGTGGCGAGGCACCACAGGTGGAAAGGACATTTTTGACTGGATTGGTCAATTTTGAGATATTATAATATTTTGCTTCTATAATTACACTAGTTTCATAAAATATGAAAAACACCCATCCAAAACAATTATAAATAGGTAATTTATCAGTTTTTTTATACCAGCTGTGTTAAGCGTACCTTGTAGATACAGTATGTCCACTAAGGTTGACCTGATGCTTCTTAAAGCCGCTGGAAAGTTGGCTTCAAATAGTAAACATGTATATATACAGTATAATAACACAGTTGAGCATCATATTAAGCATCCACCAAAATATGAATAAAGACAATATATTTGATGTTGGTGTGCTCAAATTCAGACTTAAGTTGGTGAAGTGAGTTTGTTCCAGGTGAGCGCAGGCCGGAGCCAACTGAGCCTCCAGGACACCCTGAGGAAAAAAGCATTGTTTAGTTTACTGACTGATAATTAGTTAATTAGTACTAATTAGTTCATTTAGTATTAGTTAAGTGGCTGGTAATACTGCCATGGTACTGCTGTGTGTCTGTCCTTTACATTCCTGATGTCAGGATCCGGTGGGAAGAAACTCACCAGGGAGTCTTCTGGGGAAACAGAACTGGGAAAACAGAAAGAGTTTATGTTGCTTCAACCCCCAGCCCACCAACGCCCCATGGGAACCCCAGCAGATTCAAACCCCATCACCTCCTCCTCCTCCTCTTCTTCTTCCTCCTCCTCCTCCTCTCCGCTCCTCCTCCTCCTCCTCCTCCTCTCTGCTCCTCCAGCCAAAAGCCCAGCTGGAAAGTCACAAAGTCCGGTCAGCTGATTTAATCCTGCGGCCGGGTCACAATAACACACAAACTGGGAAGACGACAAACAGACTAAACATGTTCGGCGTGTTGTTTTTAAGTTGAATAGGCCAAAATTTGGTGTGAAAAAGACATTTTCTCATTCTAAACATGGAACAGACAACAAATACAATAGATGAGAACAGTTGAAGAGATAGATAGATAGATAGATAGATAGATAGATAGATAGATAGATAGATAAATACTTTATTCATCCCCTTGGGGAAATTCAGGTGTCCAGTAGCTCACACAATCTGTATTAACATATAACTATAGATTAGAGACAATACACAATAAAAGGTAATGCAGCATGCACAGGGTTAAAAACCAAAATTACTTAAAAGCAAAGAGTCACATAAATAAATAAATAAATGAATAAAAGGTGCCAATAAAAAGCACCATATAGTCCAAAGAGGACACTTGCCACCACCGACTGATAAAACGTGCAGCATTTTACTGCACACATCAAAGGATCTAAGCCTCCTTGGGAAAAAGAGCCGGCTCTGCCCCGTTCAGTAGAAGGCATCTGTGTTCAGGGACCAGTCCAGCTTGTTGTCCAGATGCACACCTAAGTATTTATAAGTCTGCACCACCTCAATGTCCCCCCCCTCGAATGTTGACTGGCCGGAGAGGGGGCTTAGACCTGTGAAAATCCACCACCAGCTCCCTGGTCTTGGAGGAGTTCAGCAGTTCTTATCGCTCCGGTCGCTGAAGGTCTTCGTCAGCTTCCTGTACTCCCCTTCCTGCCCATTCCTGATACACAACAGCAGTATCATCCGAGTTCCCATAGTTAATCAAATTTCCCAGCTGTGAATGAATGAATAAAATGTGTCTTGTACATGCATACGTCAGGCAGTGGAAACCATTCAAACCCAGTTTACCCAGCTTTATATTTGTGGAACTGAGTTTACTCTCTCGTTAAGGCAGATTTAAATATTTATGACGTAAATGAATCTACTGCGTCACAGAAAGCAGTTTCAAACCCTGGTAAGCTATATCAAAATAAAGTCATTTCAGGGAAAAGGGTCATAAATTAACGCTTATCTGAAAATATAATTGATTTTTGTTTATACTGGTGGTTGTTTGCCTTATGATGATCACCGACTGGAGGCCATACACTTTATCCAGCTTTTTATTTACCACTACATCACTGGATATGACATATATATGGAAAAATTAAATCAAATAATTTTAAAATGTAAATTAACTATTAAAACACACATTTTAATCTCCCAGCCACGTCGCATTGAGTAAATTAGAAAGTAATTGGTTGAAAATAAGTGTTTTATCTTTAACAGCTCTCAGCATCTCTTTGTTTTTGTTCTCTGTATTGTTGTGGTTATAGTTTGCATACACACATACTGTACATATATATATATATACTGTACATATATATATATATATACTGTACATCCATACAGCCTGCGTGTTGTGTTGGGCAGCATCTGTCCTGCGTTACGCTCTGAAACGCTCGCCGCTCATTTTCCTGTCTGTCAAACGCTCAGAAACAAAACTTTGCAAAACAACTGCAAGGGATTACGCAAGCAGCCGCCTGCAGTCACGCAATACTTTAACACAAGACAGCAGAACAACATGGAGTAATGATGGAGGGGGGAGAGAGGAGAGAGAGAGAGATTGAGAGAGAGAGATTGAGAGAGAGAAAGAGTAGAGAGAGAGAGAGAGAGGAGGAAAAGAGAAGGCCCGAGAGAGATTGTGAAAAAGAGAGATAGAGGGCAAGAGAGGGAGATTGAGAGAGAGGAGAGATCGAGAGAGAGAGAAAGAGAAGAGAGAGAGAGGAGAGATCGAGAGAGAGAGAGATTGAGAGAGGAGAGATCGAGAGAGAGAGAAAGAGAAGAGAGAGAGAGAGAGGAGAAAAAAGAGAAGGCCCGAGAGAGATTGTGAAAAAGAGAGATAGAGGGCAAGAGAGGGACAGAGAGAGAGAGAGAGAGAGGGAGATTGTGTGAGGGAGGAATATTGAGAAAGAGAGGTAGGGAGAGAATGAGACAAGAGAGATAAAGAGGTTGTGTGCAAGGAAGGAAGATTGAGAGAGAGAGAGAGAGAGAGAGAGAAAGAGAAGAGAGAGAGAAGAGAAAGAGAGAGAGAGAAGAAAAAGAGAAGGCCCGAGAGAGATTGTGAAAAAGAGAGATAGAGGGCAAGAGAAGGACAGAGAGAGAGAGAGAGAGAGGGAGATTGTGTGAGGGAGGAATATTGAGAAAGAGAGGTAGGGAGAGAATGAGACAGACAGAGAGAGATAAAGAGGTTGTGTGCAAGGAAGGAAGATTGAGAGAGAGAGAGAGAGATTGAGAGAGAGAGAGAGAGAGAGAGAGAAGAGAGAGAGAAGAGAAAGAGAGAGAGAGGAGAAAAAGAGAAGGCCCAAGAGAGATTGTGAAAAAGAGAGATAGAGGGCAAGAGAGAGACAGAGAGAGAGAGAGGGAAGATTGAGAGAGAGGGACGATTGAGAGAGAAAGAGAAGAGAGAGAGAAGAGAAAGAGAGAGAGAGAAGAAAAAGAGAAGGCCCGAGAGAGATTGTGAAAAAGAGAGATAGAGGGCAAGAGAGGGACAGAGAGAGAGAGAGAGAGAGAGAGAGAGGGAGATTGTGTGAGGGAGGAATATTGAGAAAGAGAGGTAGGGAGAGAATGAGACAAGAGAGATAAAGAGGTTGTGTGCAAGGAAGGAAGATTGAGAGAGAGAGAGAGATTGAGAGAGAAAGAGAAGAGAGAGAGAAGAGAAAGAGAGAGAGAGAAGAAAAAGAGAAGGCCCAAGAGAGATTGTGAAAAAGAGAGATAGAGGGCAAGAGAAGGACAGAGAGAGAGAGAGGGAGATTGTGTGAGGGAGGAATATTGAGAAAGAGAGGTAGGGAGAGAATGACACGGACAGAGAGAGATAAAGAGGTTGTGTGCAAGGAAGGAAGATTGAGAGAGAGAGAGAGAGAGAGAGGAGAAAAAGACATGGACTGGGAGAGAGACAGAGAGATTATGTGAGAGAGGATTATTTGGAGAGAGAGGCAGAGAGAGAGAGAGAGAGAGAGAGAGAGAGAGGAGAAAAAGACATGGACTGGGAGAGAGACAGAGAGATTATGTGAGAGAGGATGATTTGGAGAGAGAGGCAGAGAGAGAGAGAGAGAGAGAGAGAGAGGCAGAGAGTGAGACTGAAACTTTATTGCAGGTGTCATATTATCATGTTGATGATGAAGCCTGTTGTGTTTGTACAGGAAACAAGAGTTAGAGTCTCTAACTGCTCAGCAGAAGCACAAAACATAATAGAAACAACAACAACAAACAATGCAAATGTGCAAAAAAACAAACAAACAATATGCTCACATCTCTGCTGTCATGAAAACCCTGTAACTTGTTTCAGGTTTTAACTTCAGCTGAAGGATTGCATGTTCTGTTATGGGAGGAGAAAGTTCTTCAACACTGTGGAGAGGAACGATTATTTCTTTTAAAGTGAGAAAGAGAGCTGCAGGAAGTGAGGGAGAGAAAGAAGAGAGAGAGGGAGGGAGGGAGGGAGGGAGGGATGGAGAGATAAATAAGTTTGGGCGTCCTGATGGCTCATACCATGCAACTGCTCCATGCTGCGTTCAGGTCCGTCCCTCTAGGTGAGCTTTGTCCTCATTCAGCTGTAGAGCAACTGTTATGCAAAAGTTTGAAATGTGGCAAAAACTAAAACGTGGATTAGGTGTTTCCACAAGCTGGGCTCAAATGAATAAATCGTCTTCCTGAACGTAAAAAAACCCAAAAACCATCCACTACAAAAACGAAGAGTCTGAAAAATTGATTCTAATGCTTCAACTAAAGGCCATGCAGCCATGATGGAGACTTAAACATGTAGGAGACAGAGTGTAACATGAGAGAGATATTTTAGATATTACATAAAGTCCAAAGCCACTTTTGAACTGCATCCAGTTGTACTAAGCTGTTATTATTTATTTGACAAACCTGTTTCCACCACAGTTTTCTGCTTCAAGCGAGCGTAAAACATTTTTTGCAACATTGAGGAAATGTTGAGGAAATGTTGAGGAAACATTGAGGAAAACGATAAAAAAACAAGAGTTAAAAACAGTAAAAACAAGAGAGAAGGAGAAAGAAAGTGAAATGGAGAGACAGAGTACATAAAAGGGGAGTGGACGGGGTGAGCAGGGGTGAGTTTGTTTTGTATTACCTCTGCTGCTTATCTCTGTCCTTATCACCAAACCAGGCGGGGGGGGGCAACCCAACCCTCACCCAGGGCACTGGAATTGGATACTGTAAAGGCGGGGGTGGGGGTGGGGGGGGTTGTTTGATGAAAGGCAGGCTGGGCATGCGATGCCACGCCTGGGACTCCCTGTACCTGGAACCAGGGACGCACAGGAATGCCTCTGACACAGAAGGCCAATTGTGCATCATATCTGACCTGAAATCAGCAAAACTGGCAACCAAACAACGAACTGACAGACAGACTGGTGGATGGATGGATGGATGGATGGATGGATGGGGGAAACAGAAGGACAAACAGACAGACAGGTGACCCGGCGGTGGGAACACGGCGTACCTAGACGACGAGCCAAGACAGGAGCGTCCTGGAAACAGGTTTGAGTCCCGCAGCGTCGAAGATCTGATCGCTCACACTGGCGGAGACGCGTCTGGCCTCATTAACAACCAAGTCTGAAGTCTGCCGTCCAATCAGCATCGCTCCTTTCCCTCATCCGTAGACTTGCTGTAGCGTTCACAGCAGCTGCAGACTGTACAGTACCTGCCGTCCTTCCTGTTTCCGTCTGTGAGAGTTGTAAAAGACGACTCTTTCTACCTCACATGAAAAGTAAATCCAGGCTGTGCAGCGTCACGTCCGATGACCCCACACCCGCCATGTTTGTTGTTGTTGACGACGCCTCCTCCCCGCCTGCTGCCTGCTTTGCATATATCTGACATCTGTAGTCGTCCACAGCTGCTGCCCGCTTCGTTTGGTGAAATCAGTTCAGTTCCTAAGCTGTTTTAATATGAATTTTTTACCGTGACATAATATCATATTGTGAAGACTTTGTGAAACCCAAACGTTGACGCTGAACTTGGCCTCCTCCTGCACGCCGCTTTATCATTTACATGATAAAGCTTCATGTCAGACTGAAAAGGTGCTAAACTCTGTTCTGCAAATTAAAAGGAAGGTAAAGTTTAGCAGCGTTTCTCCTCCTCTGCGTCGCTGCTGTACGTCTCTCTGCTAAATGGACAAAATAAAACTAGAACTACAGCCAGGGAAGGAAGGGAGAACTGCTGTAGGAACATCTGTTTTAGTGTAGTGTGTGTGTGTGTGTGTGTGTGTGTGTGGGCATGGATGTACACAAGCACATATACACACACATACTGTAAACACAGGGTCAAAAAGGGACATGCATGTATACTACACATACACACACACACACACACTAGACAAACAGGCATGAGTCACAATTGCTTTTTCCAATACCAAGCATACACACACACACACACACACACGCACACACACACACACACACACACACACAGGCTCCTCTGTGCAGCAGCACCAGCTGTGTCGAGGCTGCAGACATTTAACTGCAACAACATATGGAGGATGTGCGTGCCTGAGTGTGTGTGTGTGTGTGTGTGTGTGTGTGTGTATGTGTGTGTGTGTACATATTTGGTATTTGACGGAGCAATTGTGCCTCATGCCTGATGGGGTGTGTGTGGTGTGCAATGTGAATGTGCATGTGTGTGTGTGCAATGTATGTTTATGATTTGCTTGTTTATGCATGTATGTTTGCATGCATTCAAATACGTGTGTGTGTGTGTGTGTGTGTGTGTGTGTGTAAGTGGTGTGCACACTGTTTTCGTTGCTTCTCTAAGTGTCAGACTGTTTGCCACCATAAATAAAAATGTGAATGAAAACAGAAGAGAAAAACAATATACAAGCGGAAATGCAAAAACTAATTTCAAACAAGAGTAAAAATAGAATACAGACCATGCTAAGTAAAAATAAGTAAAAATGTTTTTAGTGTGTGTGAACGTGTGAATCTGTGTGAATGTGAGAAACGGCATGGAGTCAGCAAACCTGCAGAAATGAATGTTAAAAAACTAAAAGAACAGACTCAGAGTTGCTTTCTAACAACACTTGCCAGCAGGATGGGAGTCAACAACAAAAGAACAGCTTTGACCTTTGACCTCCTTACTGTTGCTTGTAATGTTGGTGATCTAGGAATGTAAACTGGTTCTGCTGTTGACCTCGCTGTACATCACTGGATAAGAGCATCAACAGCCTGAAATGTGAAGTTTAGAAACCAGTAATGCACAAATCCAATCTGCACATTCTGTATCTGCAGTTTCTGTCCACGTCCTTCTGCAGACTTCTGAATATGAATCACATTTTGCATCATGTGTTTCCTTCATATTCTCCAATTTCTTATATATTACACATATCTTGATCATTTGCAACTTCATGTTTTTGGTATATTTTCATATTGTACGTATTTTTGATCAGTTTTTCTCAGTAAGTTCTACTGCAGATTCTAGTGTTAAACTTGTTTTCTCTGTTCTGTTGTGTTTAAATCTTCTTTATATTTAGTTGTTCCTGTGTTGTCTGCTAGTATGATGATCTGCTGCTGCAGGGGATCGTTAAAGTTTTATCACATGTTATCATCAGCGTCAGGAGAACATCGAGGCGAGAACAAAGCCTCGACACACACTCAGCTCTGCTTCTGGCTGCAGGTCGGGAGTCGACAACAAAAGGGAAGCGAAACCAAAAACTGTGTGTGTCTGAGCAGGCAGACAGCTGGGAACAACAGGCCACGCCCCCTGCCCGCTCCCATTGGCTCTGCTGTTGTCAAGCTCATTTAACGAGGAAACAAGGTCCTGCTCAGCCAATCAGGACAGAGCTAGAATTTCCCCCAACTTACCAACAACACTGTGTGGTGATATCACACGGCCCTTTAAACGGCAAACCACAAGAGTTTAAATGGCTTGGCAAGGCAGAACACACGCACGCACACACACACACACACACACACACACACACACACACACACACACACACACCAGACAAACCTGTTGCAGCCCTGTGTGCCTTCTGCAGGCTGGCTGACATCTGACCTAGTTGGAGGCTGTTTGAAAAGTTTATAACAACAACGACACAGTAGTTTCTCCTAATATACTTCTGTATAGACTGATATATATAGTTTATTGTCTATATGTAGACTGATATATATAGTTTATTGTCTATATGTAGACTGATATATATAGTTTACTGTCTATATATAAAGTGATATATATAGTTTATTGTCTATATGTAGACTGATATATATAGTTTATTGTCTATATGTAGACTGATATATATAGTTTACTGTCTATATATAAAGTGATATATATAGTTTACTGTCTATATGTAGACTGATATGTATCTTTTGCACTATTCTTATTTTATTTTATTATTTTTTAATTACCTTCTCTTCGTTCTGCTACTGTACTGTACACTGCTGCTGTGACACCCGAATTTCCCCTAGGGGATCAATAAAGTGCATCCTTATCCTTATCCTTATCAAATTGATTGTGATACCTTGGTATAATTACTGTAAACAAATGAGACCAACACAATCTCATAAAATTTTGTGAAATGAGTACAAACTCTGAAACACAGACTGCGTTACATTCCTCCACCATGAATTCGATTGCGTGACAGCAGCAGGAATTGGACACGACATTTTCACTGCTAAGGGTTAAGTTTAGGCAAGCAAAACAACTTAGTTAAGGTTTGTGTTCAGGTTTTGGTTAAATAAGAAAAACTTAAGCTTAAAAGTTAAAACTTAAAACCCGGGTCATCCGAATTGAAGGCAAATCCACGCGCCCGTCCACCACGATATCTCAGTGTCAGACTTCTTCCTGTTTCTAGTCGTTCCCTCCGTAACATCCGCAGAATTCGCCCGTTCCTTACGAGGGAACTCCTGATCCAGGTCTTGTGTCCCGCCTGGACTCCTGCAGCGCTCCTCTGGCCGGCGACCCTCCGCCATCAGACCTCTACAGCGCATTCAGAACGCTGCAGCCGTCTGCTGTTCAACCAACCAAAATCCTCCCGTGTCACTCCCCTCTTCTGGTCACTTCATGGCTCCTGGCACCGGTCTCCCCTACAGGACGGGACCTCAGACCGCCCCTCCCTATCTACAAGCACCGGTCAGGTTCCAGACCCCGCCTCCTCCGCCCTCGCAGGTCGCCTCGCCCCTCCATCGCTACGTGGGCTCAGAAGTCGCTCATCCCGGTCGCGACTCCTCTCCTCCCTGGAGCCACATTGATGGAACAAGCTCCGCCCCCCTCTGTCAGAACGGCTGAATCATCACCCATCTTTCACCGGGGACTGAAGACACATCGCTTCGTTACACCTGGACCCCAACCTATCTATCATGTAATGACTTTCTTCCCCTTGTACTACTAATAATAAAACTCCCTGACTGCAAATATTACTTATTCCTACTGAAGGCTTAGCTGATGAAGACCGTTTGACTACAGTTGACAAAATGCACTTATTGTAAGTTGTATTTGCATTTTAAGACATCGTGCTAATTTCAAGAAATTTCAGGAGCTCAGGCTGAATGAGAGCCTGGAGGAGACGGTCTGTGGTTTTGTGAGTGCTCAGGTTTCTCAGTATTAACACCATATTTTCCATCAGCTCCCTGTTGCTGAGAGGGGAATCCAGGTGAGAGGGCAAATGACTTGTTTACGGTCCTGCAGAGGGGACACTTGGACCCCCTGCCTCTGGGACAGAGATCTGGGACAAAGGTCAGAGGTCAGAGCCAAGTGGGTGATCGACCAGAATTTATATTTGAAGGGTTTCTGTTCAAAAATGCTATATTATCCATTCTGGAAAAAAGAACCGCTACCTGAAATTCCTCATAATAAAAACATACTTCATTAATCCCCATGGGGAAATTCTGTTTTTGCTTTACATCCTTTCTATTGTGCTTTTACTTTCATCTTTCATTTTGTAAGTGTAGGTGTCAAATTTTTCAAATGGCAGATAACTCACTTTGGAATAAAACGTCCAAATTTCACTTTCCGTTTCAAGCCATTGCATTTAATTTCCAATTGTGCCTTACAAATTCAATTTTTGAATTGAACAGTTCAATATGAGCATGACAAATTCAAATTTCTGTAATTCAAATTTTCTGCTGGCACTAATTTCACTAATTTTGTGACATCGGGACCTGTCAATCTCTCTGATATCAAACAGTTTTAATATGAAATTTTACTGTGACATAATATACTGTGAACATTTGTGTTTTTGTTTGTGTTGATGCTGAACTTCCTCTTCCTGCTGTGTGCATGTTTATCACGACTTTGAGGCCGATTACTGCCACCATTTGGCGTCATGACTGATCTTTAACAGTAGATCATAATCCATTCTACACTGCAGATGTTAGCGTCGATAAAATGTTGATCGGTGACAATTATTTGCACATGATCTGCGTGTTGATCTGCGTGTTGTTTGTCCAGTCAGATCTGATGTGGCTCTGGGCGTTATTGGTGTTTTTAAGAAGACATTAAAGACCTATCTTTCTAATCTGGCATTTCATTTTACTTT
Source organism: Centroberyx gerrardi (assembly GCF_048128805.1). Classification (NCBI taxonomy): domain Eukaryota; kingdom Metazoa; phylum Chordata; class Actinopteri; order Beryciformes; family Berycidae; genus Centroberyx; species Centroberyx gerrardi. Next base: position 2,240,932 of record NC_136005.1, on the reverse strand, counting down.
TTAGTTTTACTCTTATATTTGTTCCAACTATTTTATTGCTGTTAATCGCTTAGCTTTGTGTGTCTACCACTTTGCTTTTTGTTTTTGTTCTATTTTTTATGTGAAGCAGTTTGGGCTAAATTTTGTATGAAAGGTGCTGTACAAATAAAGTTATTATGTCAAAACTATCTGAGGTGTTAAATGAACTGTGATGGATGCGGACTGATAGAAATACTAATGTTGATTTTTAACACTGACAGTTTTGCTGTGCATGCTGTTGAATAACAGCTTGAATAATCTCTCTGCAGTCGAAGTGATTCTCCTCCCTTCCTGCTTTTAGCATCAGTCTAACATCAGATCGTCATGCTGTGCAGGCGTGGATAAACTTAGCCTGCGTGTCGTCTGCACACACCCCTCAGTGCGTCAGTGAGCAGGCAGGAGGCGTGCACGCCAACACACACACACACACACGCACACACACACACACACACACACACACACACACACTCTGAGGCACTTTGCACACAGTGAGAGAGGAAGTGAGAGGAGAAGAGCATTTCCTCTGTTTCCTGTGTTCCTCGGCTTTGGACATGTGACTGATCGACTAGTGTGGTGAACAGGAAATTCACCACACACACACACACACACACACACACACACCAGCACCACTGTAGAAACTACTGTACATTAGATAAAACCTACCAAGTTCTGCCCTTTATTCCTCTATTCCACTAAACGCTATTGATCACTGTAAGGAAATCCTCTTTTCGCTTGGGTTAGTGTGTGTCTGTGTGTGTGTGTGTGTGTGTGTGTGTGCTCGACCGGCCTGTGACCTCAGCGTCTCCCTCCACTCCCGCTGTGGAACTGATAGGCAGCAGTTGTTGGATCGACACGCTGACACCGAAACAGCAGTGAGGCAAAACCTCGACCACAGCTACTGGCTTTCACCGCCAGATTTCCAGTTCTGATGTTCAGACCGCAGAGCCTGAATGGACAGAACGGGCCTTCCGCTGTTTACCATGGTAATTTGACTTGTACAGCATAAAATGACGATTATGGAATTTTAAGTGTTAGTTGCTATGGTGACAACACAAGCCTGGGCAAAAAAGCGCTGGAGCTGTTTTTTCATTATTTCCTATGGAAACGTTGTGCTTTCAGCGCTTGAAGCTGGACCTGTTCTCAAGTTCAAACAATTTCAACTTTGTCTGAAGTACATCGCTCATAAATGTCAATTCAGAGCTCCACCAACCAATGAGGATGAAGCAGGGGCGAGACCAAGGGCCGGCATCCTGCTGTTTTGTAGCTAACGTTAGCTAGGCTAACGTTTATCATAGCAACAACACCAGAGATGTCGTCTCAGCTCCCGCTCCAGCGCTCACCTGACGCTGCCAAGAGGCCGCCCCCTAAGGCTGTAAAGTCTGTCTCACTGTGAGAACTGAGCAGATGAGTCTGTTAGCAAACTGTCAGAACTCAACTGGAAGCTAACGTTAGCGACGAGGCTAACGTAGCTTCATCACAGACTGTACTTCTCTCTCTAGCTCTTCTAGTCAACATTAGCATGTTAGCAATCCATGGCAGCAAGGAGACAGAGAAGCTGCTTTGGTTCTTGCTGTAAAACCTCTCAGCTCAGTGACTTGCTGTGAGTCTCTTTATACAGAAGCTAGTCCGACGGGTCACAGCAAGATGGCCGCCGCTCCGACCGTCCAGGAACGCTGATTTGAACGGGAATAACTGTTCTATTCGTTCAAGTTCTGATACAGCGGTCAAACTGGAATGGCACAGAAGGAACTCTGGTCAAAATATAAATAAAAATATAACTGGCAGTGATTTCTTTTTTCATTCCTTCATGACCATGGCATCATGATGTTGAAGGTCAGCAGCTAGAAAACTAGTTTACCTAGATAGCTATAGGCTAGGATGGCTAGTTTTGTACATGGTAGAAATTGAGAGATTTTTTATTTTTACCTTGGCCTGAAATACAACTAAATATATAATATAAATATAGGCTTTTAACAGGTTTCAAGTTCTCAAGGACTCATGGAACTCACTCAACACGAAAAATAAGCACACCAAAATGTTGTTGACATGTTTTCCCAGTACAGCAGAAAAGTGTTATGCGGTTAATAAACTTCATAATAATAAGCACATGTTGGCTCCCTCCTCAGCCGAGGGGACGGAGCTCACACACACACACTCACACACACACACTCACACACACACACACACACACACACACACACACTCACACTCTCACACAGTCTGGGGAGTGCTGGGCCTCCATGTGTTTTTACAGTGAGAGCGTCGGGGCTAATTTGAGGAAGTTCTCTCACATTCTCCCCTTTAAACTCCAGAAAAAGAGCCAAGCTGAAAGAGCGTCCTTGAATGACGGCAGTGAGCTCAGCGCTTTTATGGGAAGTCGGCTCACCAAAACCGCTAGCAGCTCCCCAACAACAGGAAAAAGCCTTGTCAACTTGGACCTCTCCGGCTAAACTTTGTGTTTTGCTCCCAGATCAACAAATTCTCACACCGTGTCCAAAACGACTCTTACTGTAGACGACAGATCGACTCACAGGTCCAAAAACTAAACTTTTCCCTGCGGTGAAGCCTTTCGCTGACAAAAACAAACCAACCAAACCCCCTAATGAAGGTTCAGAGACAGGACAGAAGTGAATGTGGAAAACATACGGGTCTAAACGCATGTAAGGCTGCAATTACACCCAAACAGATTACTGGACCGCTCTTATGTGCTCAAGTCTTTCTAAACAGGGAGAAACAAGATGGATTCTGATTTTTTCTCCTTGTTTTTAAAACCCAGGAGATCACAAAGGGTTAAACATCCGATTCTCTGCTGCTGTGTAAATGCAGCCCAAGATACTCGTCTCGGGGAAAGAGGAGGAAGTGTGTGTGTGTGTGTGTGTGTGTTTTGTTTTGCTGTCCTTGTCAGAACCAGTTTGAGTTTTAGTCCTTAAGAGTGGGAACAATTTCATGAAGCCGATTCCTACTTCTACAAGGGGAAAGTTTAGGATCAGGACTTTAGGGTTTAGATTAGAATTAGGATTAGGTAAAGGGTGACATTAGTTTAGAATCTAGAAGGACTTTGTTTTAGGGCTAAAATCAGAATTATATTTTGGTTAAAGTAAATTTAGGGTTAGGACTTGGGTTTAGATTAGAATTAGGATTAGGTTTAGGTTAGGCTCAAGGTTAGGGTGAGGGGGAGAACCAAATGTTTAAAACCTTTATTTAAATCCTGTTGAGAGTCACACATTTACAACGTTATACACAAACCCAAAACTAAACAAAAACGAGGATGAGAAACATCAATCAAAGCAACTGCATTCCAATAAATAATAATAATAATAATAATAAGTAAAAAAAAACAGTAAAACCAAATTCATAATCAAACACCGCGGGTCACTCCAGGTAAGGTGAAGGTGAGGGGTCAGGGAGTGGAAACAGACAGTGGACGGTCCTCACAAGTATGCTAAAACAAGTGTGTGTGTGTGTGTGTGTGTGCACGGAGGAGGAAGCAGCAGGCGGGGGTGAGGAGGGGAGGGGCGGGGGGGGGGGGGGGGGGGGGTGTAACTCCCAGCACTGGCTCACGCCGGTTTGCGCTGCTTCGCTCTGGCCCGGCGCCACAGCCAGGCTGCACAGTCAGGAGAGGGGGTGCGTGGGGTTTTTTGGGCACGTTACTTAGCGCCTCGGCTGCCCTTTACGTGCCAGACGCAGCGCTGGGGGCCTTGGCACGGGCGTCCGGCGACATGCCGGCCGGGGATCTGAGTGTGGGAGAGAATGCACGCAGCGTCCGGCAGCCTTCCCTCCGCTAAGACTTCTGGACAAGATACTCAGTCAGATCATATGGGTGTTGGTTCACATGCACACTGCTGATTCACACATGCACACACACACACACACACACATGCAGTACAGGCATAATAGACACTTCACACACACACACACACGCAGTACAGGCATAATAGACACTTCACACACACACACACACACACACACGTGCACAGCATTGTTATTACTGCAGTGTGGTAACCTTTATTGGACTTCCCCTCATCACTGAGGTTCAAACCAGATTTACACAACGCTCAGAAAGCAGAAGTGAAAGTTAAATGATTACGACTTTTGACGCAGAATCCAAATGAGAAACAGCAAAACTGGAATTTAAAATAATTCTGTTAGTCAGATCAATATCTGACGAAAACTATGAAGATCCTGTGGGAGAACTGGATCCTTCATGGCTACTTTGGGCCACAGGTGAACTTTTCCCGGCTCTTACAGCAAAAATTCAGCCAGTCAGCCTCCGAACCAATCAGCCTCCTTCATGGTTGACAGCCCACCAATCAAAACCCGTTTCACCACTCGACTCTATCGATAATCACTGGAAAACAACAGTTGTGAAATGACTGGTACGGGCTACAATGAGAAAACAGCAATTATTTACAAAAGTGGCCTAACAAGGCTCTACAGCAGCAACATGATCTTGTGTTTACAGAAGATACCAGTGGAAGTGTGTGTGTGTGTGTGTGTGTGTGTGTGTGTGTGTGTGTCCAGTTAGCAGGGCAGGAGCCTGGTTTACTGCTCAGCTTTGTGTAGAGGACCCTCAGAGGGAATTCACCCTCCAGTCACTGGTCACACAGCGCTTCAACGTGTGTGTGTGTGTGTGTGTGTGTGTGTGTGTGCACGTGCGCTGGCCTGCTGTGAATAGAGCTACTGGGAATGGGGGTGAGGGGGGGTGAGGGGGGGGGGGGGGCGTCACTTACACAGCTGTTCAGCCCAAATACCAGCAGCAGCAGCAGCAGCAGCATTACTGCGGCGCTCGGTCTGTTTCAGTGGAAACAAAGCAGAGAAGATGTTAGCTTACACTGCTGTTTAGGACTGACTGCAGTGTAAGCTAACACTTACACTTCTTAGGCTGCGTTCACACCAAGCACGTTCTGAGCGGTTTACTCTGCAACGTTTCCTCGTTTGTCCGGGTGAGAACGATGGGCCTTATTTATCAAGTGATTTCCAAAGGGGTTTTGTTCGTAAATCCTTTGTATCACTGTGTTTACACATGAAAATCAGGATTTATCAAGTTTTCGTACGTCTGAAATGTACGCCTGACTCACACTGAACATGTGTGAACGTGTGTAAACTCCACAGTTCGTCTTTTACCTCAAGTCTTTCACTTTAATTAATGAAACTGGAGGGTAACTGGGCTGTTTTGAACGTATGCCTACTTTTTCTCAAATTATTACGTAGCATAAAGGAAAAAGAAAGCAATATTTTAAAGAAACGAACATTAATTTGTCCTAATTCAATTAATGCCTGAGCGTACGTCAGACGCACCGCCAGCACTGACCAACCGTCCCGAGCGTCTAATAAACCTGTTCAGCTAAAAAAGCGTTTCCCCCCCCAGTGATTCACTTTGTTCTGAGTGTCATGTTGAACACTGGCAGTCACACTGACTGTTATGACGAGGCCAGCGACGCTAAAAAGGAAAGTTTGTTTCTGTGATAGAAAGTCAAACATGATGCCGTTTCTCACCGCCAGACTCCTGCATGTCTGCCTTAGCACTGGATAAAGCAGTAGCTGTGGTACTAGTCACACTTTCTTGCATTTTTACTGCATCTATTCTGCAGAGAATGCTTTATTGAATAATACACAGCAGAACCAAATTTGTATATTGTAATACAGACCATTCCTTGTAACTTCTGGTGGCTGCAAAACTGGATTTTTCCAAACATTTCCTCTTGCAGACGGAGCCAAAGTGCAGCGGGAAAACGCTGAGCTTACAATGGACACAACTGTACGCCCATTCATCTTAAAGGGGAGGGCCGCGATGTCCTGAACCCTCCAGAGAAATAAATAAAATGCAGCTGGAGAGTTATGCAATGGAAAAACTAAGTGCTGCTGGCCGCCTCGCCTCTCTCCAGGTGGAACTGATTTTCGGCCGTGGATATTTTTAGGGGCAGATGGAGAGTTTTCGCCCCCAGAATGCTCGTCTTGGATCAGCAGACACGTTTTTCCAATCGATGGGGGTGGTGAAGATTTGGATTTGGAGAGGAGAAGCTCATTCAGCGTTTGTGCTTTTGGGAAAACGTTTTTTTTTAACCTTTATTTATCCTGGGGAAGTTCGCGGAGCGCCAGGCTCTTTTTCAGCGACGCCTTGCTTCATATTCATACAGTTCCACACATTCCTGCCCAGTACAACCACAGGCTGCTGCTGTCCGCCGCTGGGAGTTAAAGTGCCGCTGAACTTTACTAGTATCTTGAGTTGTTCCTGGCCGTGATAAAACCCCCAAAATGGGCGATCTTATCTGTAGAGGAGATTGGAGAATTGCTGAAATCCGGTCGGAGGAATTTATGAGTTCACTTCTTCAAACTGAAAGGTTTAATAAACATAAAGAAAGAGATTCACTTAAAAACATTTCAGCAGCATGACTCGTTTTTTAATATATCGTCAGAATCTGCTTTGTCGGCGTTCCTTTATGTGCTAGAAGTGATTTTCAGACTGTTCCTCCAGACGATGGCAGTGAATGAGAGAGAGAAAAAAAACACAATTCTCCAGTCTGCTCTACCGGAGCAACAGATCACAGAATCACTGATTTTGGGGTTTTATCATGGAGGAAGAGACACGACCCAAGACTCTACCAGAGTTATACAGAGCTTTAAGTTTTCCTCACCTTGACTGTTATTGTTGGAGGATGACCGAGGGTTTCTCATTCATTTTTACTACCCAAACCCTCCCAGCCAGTCTGGGGATTCGAACCAGCGACCCTAACCCTGTCAGTCTGGTCATGGCGCTACGTCTCTCATTTTAACATCAAGTAATCTTTACCACATTCATTTTGAGACATTAGTATATAAACAAACCAGAGCATCAGCGGTCAGCCTGTCAGCCTCTACCAGCCTCTACTCTGCATCCTCCATAGTTTCTCCACCTGGTGGATCTGGAGGGAAATCTGCTGGATCGCTTTACGGCACAAAACAGGAAGAGGTTCTGTTCTTCCAGAGCAAACGGAGCTAAAGCTGAAAGAGTTTCTGGCAGCAGATGGTGGAAGGAGGGAAAGGAAGATGGAGAAATCACTTCCAACATGTTGATCCTCTTCAGGGAGGGGGAGGGGGAGGGGGGGGCAGGAAGCAACGGGGCTGATGGGAAATGTAGTCTTAATGTGGAGAAACACTGGAGTGAGATACAGGCGACCAATCGTCTCCACCATGCTATCATTGGTTTACGGTATTTACACCAAAGTATCACAATTAATGTGACAATGATATATTTACGTTTAAAAATGATCCACATAGCAGCTTTAAGTTAATGCTCACACTGGATTGTTCGTCAAAAACATCTTGGAAGAAAGTTCATTTCAGTTTCGTTGTTAGTGAGAGAAACAAAGATGAACTTACTGTTAAGATGCATTCTGGTCTGTTCCAGCAAGTTGTAAAACCTCTGACTCAGCGCAGAGCGGATATGACTCACAGCAGAGTGGAGTGATGATCGTCCTGCATGCAGAAAGTCATTTCAGCAGTTACGGGGCGAGGTCAAAGGTCGGGACTCTGAACCCTGGCGCGGCCTCCTCATGAGCTCCGGACACTGGATCCAAAGAGTGTGTTTAGCCCAGGACTTTGGAGTCCCATAAACAAGACTCAGAAATAAGGTACAGCACGTGTTTCCTGCCCAGACCTTCACCTCATCTGTCATGTAGAGGCGGTCACAACAGTTTCTCACTTAGTAATAATCCACAACATTTTCATATCTACATATTTCCACTTTGCTACTCTGCATCTCTGATTATTATAACGCAACAGTGATTAAACCTATATATCACGGCACCAACATTTAAAACCCGTGTTTTTACCACTGACAGGCTCAGATTGTTATTATAAGTGTCTGACAACATTATGGAAAGGACCCTACAGAGAAATGAAACGTTTTTCTTTACCTTTCGCTTGATCCGGTCTGTGTGTAACCAAGTCTCGCTCAAGTCTCGCTCAAGTCTCGCGAGAGTTGGGTTGTTGTAGGAAGTTACACACAGACTGGATCAAGCGAAAGGTAAAGAAAAACGTTTCATTTCTCTGTAGGGTCCTTTCCATAATGTTGTCAGACACTTATAATAACAATCTGAGCCTGTCAGTGGCAGAAACAAGAACTTTTAGTGGACGTACATTGACGGTGCGATTTGCCCCGTCGGATTACATCGCAGCTCGTTTCGCGGATGCCGGCTGAAGCGATCTCGCTCAATACTGGACCAATTTCAAAAATTGTTGTCCCCTTTAGTCACTTAGACACAAAAAGATGGGAAAATAGGGTCCAGGTTGAAAAATACCGAAGTTACCCTTTAATATGAATTTTTACTGTGCCATAATATCATATTGTGACAATTTTTTGCTCGTTTGGGTTGATGTTGAACTTGGACTCCTCCTGCATGTTGCTGTCTGTCAAATGCTTGATAGTTGTCTAATGGCGGAAATCAATGATCCACATCACTGATATCTAATCGTTTCTTTGCCCAAGGCCTATCTGTCTACCAAATTTCATAGAAATCTGTTCAAACAAAAAAACGAACAGGGGTGAAAACATAACCTCTTTGGCAGAGGTAACAATAAATGAATAAAAATGTGCAAAGCCTCCCTCATATCAGCGGTGGATGAGCCGATGTCTGATATTTAATAAAAGGCCAATATGAGCCCGAATCATTGGTCTAACCTAATCTCCAGCATGGAAACTGTGGAGCTGAAGTGAATGGGTTGCAGTGTGCGGCGATGACAATTTTGCTCCGACGTGCGAAGATCGCTGGGAATGAAACCTGCGTATATTTAGATCGCTCCTGATCTCCGGTGACGAGACGCTGCAGAGTCACCCGGTCCAGGAAAATAAGTTTAGGACTTGGCAGCTGGCTGAGTCCAGGAATAGAGCCGGCTCTCGTCAGCCAGCTCACATCAGTCCTGACCGCCCAGACAGGAAGACACGCCCGCTGACCGGCCGCCGCTCCGCTAGCAAGCTTTCAGAACCAAACCTCTGGGTTAGCTCAGTTAGCCGCTAATGTACAAACCAGAGACTGTGAAACAGATGGAGTAGAGAGTGTGAAATCACCCGTTGTCTCCTGAAGGGCCGTTTGAAGCCTGGAGATTGGGTTTACGGTCGCCGCCATGTTGACATCTTTTGGCTGAGGGTCGTCCGCAGCTCCACCTGCTATTGGCCCATAATCCATGACCTGATGTTCACTGGACAAGCGACCTGTCAATCACTAACTAAGCAACCCCGTTTTATATCCATAATATCCCGTTAATGACACAATTATTTTGAAAATCACCACATGGACACACGTTAGAAGAAATTAAATTAGCTACTGAGGCCTCTAGTGGATTTTAGAGGAATTGCCGCCTCCCGCCGTTTCTTTATTGGCTTCACCCATGGTGAGGAAATGTATTGACTTTATATTTTTAGCAGAAGTTGGTTGTGGTCCATTGACTTCATGGAGTTGGGCGGTTTGGAGTCGTTTTGGAGCCGGACTCTAGCGGACGGTAGAGGAACTGCTGCTGCTGGACTTCAGGATCGGCTTCATAATTCACCCGTGGTTTTGGCCGCTTGGTACAAACTGACATCACAACACAAGTTTTATTGTAAATCAATGATCAGTGTTCGTTTTCCACCATTTTTTTGTCAGTTTTCTCTCAGTTGATGATGTCACAGTGATGATGTTACTTCCTGTTTCTCTAAGTTTAAATAAGCAATCAAGGCAGCCAGTAACAATGTATGTAAATCCTTACATGTTAGTAATCCAATTAATTTTTAATAACATTTTTGAAAAGTTTTGGCAGCTTACATAACCCCACACTTGTTTAGGTTGTATTGTATTGATTTTATTGTTTTTATTGTTCCATTATTGTTTATACTGTTTATTTTAGTGCCTATTTCATATTCTATTTGCGTGCTTATATGATATACAGTATACAGTATATTTCCTTTGACTCTGCTGTATCCTATATGCTGCTGCAAGGACCTCATTTCCCCATGGGGATCAATAAAGTTTCATCTTATCTTACTGTTCATAATATACATACTGTGTATCAAGATCTGTATTTGTGTAATTGTGAACCATGATCAATGAGAAATTGCTCACTCCATCTTGTGAAAATATGGCCTACATGAGATGAATTTGCCTGTCTGTGCCACTAAAGTGTCACCGCTCCACCTTGTCTTCATAGTATCCAAATATAGATCTACAACTCAAAGGAGCCACAAATAGATCCCTGATGCCCCCCCCCCCCTCCCCACCAGGCGAAGCCGCATCACGGTCTGGTTTTAACCCCTCCGCCCCGACATGGGAACAAACCATCCCACGGAAGGTATGCGATGCGTGGATGTGCACGGCAACCCGATAATCAATACAGCTGCCTCCTGACGCGTTATGTAACACAGAGGGAACAGGGACCAGGGACCCCCCCCCGACCAGGGACCAGGGACCCCCCGACCCCCCCCCCCGACACCCCCCCACTCCCCACCCCCAGATCATCTTACTCTGCTGAGGAATGTAGATCCAAATGTTTCCTGGTGACAGCGAGCGTATGACCGAGCGCTAAGAGAGAAAGATCAGCTGGACTGAGTCAGAGGGAAGAGAGGAGGGGGGGGGGGGGGGGGGGGGGGGGGGGGTACATGGCTGTGAGAGTCGGACTACACCGGTTCAGACCGGTTCCTGTCCCCTTCCCCTTCTCACTCCTCTTCCTATTCTCCTCCTCTCCTCCTCTTTCCTTTCCTTCACTTTCCTTTACTCTTATCTCCTCTTATCTTTTAACCTCTTTTCTCCTCTCTTCTTTCCTCGTCCTTTCCTTATTTCCTTTCCACTTTTCTCCTCTCCTCTTTTTTGTCTTCTCTTGTATCATTCCCTTTCTTTTCCTCTTCCTCTCCTCTTCTCTCCTCTCCTCTTCTCTTGAGTCCTTCCCTCTCCTTTCCTTCTTTACTCTTTTCTCCTCTCACCTTTATCCCCTTCTCTTGTATCCTTTCTTTTCCTCTTCCCTTTCCTTTCCTCTTTTCTCCTCTCCTCTTTTCTCTTCTCTTGTGTCCTTTCCTTTCCTCTTTTTCCTTTCCTTCTTTCCTCATTTTCTCCTCTCATCTTTTCTCCTCTTCTCTTCTTCTCTTTCCTTTTCCTTCTCATGTAAATACAGGGTGCACGCTTTACTCACTACTACATCCTTAGAGACAGAGAGAGAGAGAGAGAGAGAAAGAGAAGAGAGAGAGAGATTATGTATTATTGTATAGTATTTGTTTTCAAACCAAATGATGTATCATCTCAATATGAATGTATAAACTGATGTTTCTAGATTTTTTTAAAATGAATCAACAGAAATCAACAGAAAATCCAAGCTCCGCCCACACTGTTTGATTGACAGGTGACCTCTGGGACGAGCCTTGCAGAAACACCACAGCAGTGAGGCTGAGCAACAAAGATGGAGAGTAAATGAAAATCACCAGTTTAGGAGTTTTGCTGTGCGGGCGGTGCGAGTCGGAGCCGCGGGGGAGACGGAGGCTCTGTCCTCACGCTCCCGGCTCGCCTCCGCCCGGTTATCTTTGGCTCTGTCATGCATGTGCATAACAGTTCTGTGAAATCAGATTCAAGTCGAGGCTGTTTATCAAGTTGTTTGCGGGACCCTGCGCCAGAGTCCCGTGCACAAACAGGCAGCTCTGGTGACGGGGAGACATCCGATCGCTCGACTTCCTAATTAAGGCTTGTTTACAGCCGGTGTGAGGTGGCGGCGGAGTCGCTGCACATGTCGGCCAGCTTCACTGACCTCCTTACAGCCCAAGACCTGCTGTTTCATACAAGTCAAGTCAAATCCTTTCTGCCTCTCTCCTCAGCTCTTATTTCTTTTCTGTCTTCAGGACACTCTCTCGCTCTGACCCTTGACCTCCTTACTGTTGGTTGCTTGTAATGTTGGTGATTTAGGACTTTAAGCTTATTCTCCTGTTGCACTCATTCTGTGTAAAAGCCTCAGCTAAACGCTTAAAATGTAAAAAGTAAACTAGAAGTAGAGCGCAAACCTCCACCAATGCTCAGCAATTGTCCAATCTGCAAAGCTGCAGCCTCCGTAACAGTTTATGTTTGTTTATCCAGGTTTGATTTTCCAAGAAAATGAGTGTAACGCTGTTTAGGAGCCGACTTGGAAGTCGTTTCCCACTAGCAGTTGAATGCAGCATAATATTTATAGCTAAAAAAAATAATCGACTAATGGTGGAAATCCCAGATCCAGATCATCACCAAAAACTAATCACCTAATCCTTGGCAAATGGCTATCTGTCTACCATATTTCAGTCAAATCCATTTGTCACTCTTGAGAGGCAGACTTCCTGGTGCCTTTCACTAGTTTGGTACAAATATCAAAGTGGTCTCTTGTTGTTTTGTGCTTCTCCTGTTTTTCCATAACATGCAAAGCTGAGCGGCAAAAATCTCTTTATCTTTATGTGCCATTTAGTGGATGCAAAGCTCCTCACAGTGAACACAGTGGGAATCAAACCTCTAACCTGGCAGTGTTAGTGCCTTGCAGGATCACCGGTGTTCTGTAATGCAGCTGACGATATCTGTGTTTACTGCACATGTTTTCACCATGTTTCTTGTCAAAGGCCCTCCGTGACTCAAACTGTTTGTCCCTCCGAGATAAGAGTTAAAAATGTTTTGCTGCAGAGCGGCCGACAGCAGACTCCGGCGGTGATGAAAACTACCAAACCGGTTCTGGTGTTGTGAGGCGAGTCCAGACCCGTTTCTCCCAGGCAGAGCAGAAGACCACAACAACCTGAAGGCAGGCGCGGGAAAATGACATCATGTACTACCTGACTCATCACACCTGGCAATTTACATTCTCCATCCATGAGGCAGATTGGGAAGCACTATTACTATGATAATAATAACTATATTCTATATACTCATACTTTGCTCCCTGGACTTAGAATAATCTGCAGAGCATACTACATATTAATAAACTAGTCCCCTTGGAAAAATGTAAAGCCATGTTAAAAGTCCATGTAACTGAGAAATGCAACTGCCTTAATTGAGCTGGATATAGTCTCTTCCTTGTGTGTTTGATGTTTGTATTCCCTGTCTGTTGTGTTTTATTTCTATTTAAACTATAACTGTAACTGATGTTTGTATTCCCTGTCTGTTGTGTTTTATTTCTATTTAAACTGTAACTGAGGAGAGAGACCAGTTTCTCCACCACAGGAGCAGGAGAGAGACCAGAATGCACTGCAGCATCCAGACAGGCTGGGGTTTGAATAAGGAGCGGCTCTCACCTTTTCTCAGAAACTCTCACTCTCTTGCTCTTACTGTCACTGTATCCAGTCTCCACCTCCGCATCAGTCCCACAGCTGAATACTGAAACGTCCAGGCATGTTCTCTGGCAGTTGTAGAGGCATTCTGGGAAATCTAACTACAGGAGGTGGGTGGGTTCAGCCAAAAGAAGTAAATTGGACTAGAATAAAGTAGACAGAATTAGTAGAACAACAACAGAATTTGTAGTACTGCAACAGAACTAGCAGTACTGCAAGACAACTAGTAGTACTGCAACAGAACTAGTAATACCACAACAGAACTAGTAGAACTACAACAGAAGTGGCAGTAGTACAAACAGCCAGCCCATTCTTTCTGGAAGGTTACAGACTGAAATTAATCGCTATACTGCAGCTCTCTTTTCAAAGTTTTCCTTGTCAGAACATTCAGATGTTTTCTGCTGGCTGAGAGAGAAAGAGTAAAGCTCCGGACTGCTGCACCAAACCAAACCAAACCAAACCAAACCGAACCAGTGTCGTGCTGCGGCCTGCAGCGGCCTGCGGGGACATTTTACCTGTCAGTCCTTTATTCTCAGAAGTAGGAGAAGTTTCACAGAAGACTCCAGACGGAAACCTGAGCTCAGTTCATCGGTTCCTCCGATAAACAGGAAATAAGGGCAGTTATGTAACACTGTGTTGGCAAGTGCTAATCTGTGTTAAAGATCAACTGACTGATCATTTCATTCAGGTTACATTGGAGCTGAGCCACCAGCGCTGCACCTCCAGCTCACTAATAAAACATGTCAGTCAACATGCCTTGCCCTCCGGTGCACACGGAGGAAGCTTTTCCTCATTAAAGTGCTGCTGAACTTTTCAGTTTGTGACCAAAATCCGGTCGGAAGAATTTCAGTGTTCCACTTGTTCAAACTGAAAGTTTAATAAACATTTCAGCAGCATGACTATTTTTTTTTATATATATTGTCAGAATCTGCTTTGTCGGCATTCCTTTATGTGCTAGAAGTGATTTTCAGACTGTTCCTCCAGACGATGGCAGTGAATGGAGAGAGAAAAAAAACACAATTCTCCAGTCTGCTCTACCGGAGCAACAGATCACAGAATCACTGATTTTGGGGGTTTTATCATGGAGGAAGAGACACAACCCAAGACACTATAAGTTCAACATCACTGTAAGTGTTCAAGAGAAGAGTGATGAAAAATGATTTTGGGTTTTTTCTGGCTCCTATCCCTCTGTGCGGTTTTACATTGATTAGCTAAAAGATGTTTAAATGGTTCTAGAGCTCGGCAAAAAAAAAAAAAAAGGCTAAAATTCGGCTCCACAGGGTTTAACAGTGAAAGTTTAATAACGTCTCCGTCTTAGACTGCGTCTTCTGGGGTAAATGACAAAAATAAAGCTTGTACTTGGTGCACATTTTTGATATGTTTAAATATGTAATAATGTATTTACCTGTGCTATACATAGCCATAGTCATCTGTGAGGCATGACGAGTTTACTTGTTTTTACATGACGTGCAAAAGGGACCAAAAAGTGCAAAAATTTTAAAAAGTGCCAAACAGACAAGTTTAATATACAAACAGGCTGTAAAGTGCATCCATCACACAGACTGAACCTGGCTGGCTGTGTGTTCATCAGACTGTCTGCGATGAGTTCTTGACCTTTCTGCAGAACGCAGAGTCATCTCTTTTCTAAAGCTTTCTGACTGCCTGAAAAACAATCAAACAGCATCTCAGAAGCACAACCAAGGTCTTTGTTGTTCTACTTTTCTTCCCCCTCTCCTCTCCTCTCCTCTCCTCTCCTCTCGTCTCCTCTCCTCTCCTCTCCTCCTCTCCTCTCCTCTCCTCCCCTCCTCTCTTCTCCTCTCCTCCTCTCCTCTCCTCTCCTCTCCTCTCGTCTCCTCTCCTCTCCTCTCCTCCTCTCCTCTCCTCTCCTCCCCTCCTCTCTTCTCCTCTCCTCCTCTCCTCTCCTCTCCTCCTCTCCTCTCCTCTCCTCTCCCCTCCCCTCCTCTCCTCTCCTCCCCTCCTCTCTTCTCCTCTCCTCCCCTCCCCTCCTCTCCTCTCCTCCCCTCCTCTCTTCTCCTCTCCTCCTCTCCTCTCCTCTCCTCTCCTCCTCTCTTCCTCTCCTCTCCTCTCCTCCCCTCCTCTCTTCTCCTCTCCTCCTCTCCTCTCCTCTCCTCTCCTCCCCTCTTCCTCTCCTCCCCTCCTCTCCTCTCCTCCTCTCCTCTCCTCCCCTCCTCTCCTCCTCTGCTCTCCTCCTCTCCTCTCCTCTCCTCTCCTCTCCTCCTCTCCTCCTCTCCTTCTTTCCTCCTCTCCTCTCCTCTCCTCCTCCCCTCTTCCTCTCCTCCCCTCTCCTCCAGCTGGCATCATCCAGATCGCTGCCGTCTTCTCATTTCCATCCTCTCAGCACTTTGGGTTAACGAGGCCGAGCGACCGTCCTCATAGTGCAGGAACCAGACAGAGAGAGAGAGACAGAGAGAGAGAGAGAGAGAGAGAGAGAGAGAGTAGTCTGAGTACATGTGTGACCCAGTGTGGATGAAGGGGGGTTGGGAGGGGGGGATTCTTGCAATGTCACACGACTGCATAGCCTGCATATCTCCCTGTTTAGCCATCTGTCTCTCTCTCTCTCTCTCTCTCTCTCTCTCTCTCTCTCTCCGTCTCTCTCCCCCCTCTCCCTCTCCCTCTCTCTCTCTCTCTCTCACTTTCCCCCTCTCTCTCTCTCCCTCTCTCTCCCTCTCCTGAGTCAGAGCTGCAGCTGTCTGAACTTCCTCACCTCACAGCCACAGATGCTGAGGAGGTGCTGCTTCAAACTGAAGGCGTTTGGTGCTTTAAAGGTGCCATGTGTTTCATTTTAACGTCAATAAATCATCACCGTGTTAATTTTGAGACATTAATATAATTACTGTAAACAAAGACCATCATCAAGAAGCCTGTCAGCCTCTAACAGCCTCTGCGTTTTACATTGGATGTGATTGGATTTGGAGGGGAAATGAAATGCTTTACGGCACAAAACAGGAAACTTCTCTCAGCTTCACATGATCTCACGTGGTCAGAATGCATAATTAGCTGTTATCAAGGTGTTTAATTGGCTCTTATCCTTCTTCTGATTCCTCAAAACAAACAGAGCGATGGCAGGGAGGGGGAGAGGGGGTAACATCCCCCCTGGGCCAGGAAGCAACAGGGTTTATGGGAAATGTGGTCTTCATTTTGAGAAACACACAGTGGGCTGAGGTGCGTACCATGTAAGCGTGACGTCCCGGGTTCGAATCCCGCTCAGGACCTTTGTCACATGTCATCCCTCTCTCTCTCTTTCTCTCTCTCTCTCTCTCCCTCTCTCTCTCAATGCTTCCTGTCTTTCTGTACATTCATCTGTCAAAAAACAAAGATGCCAATTTTTTTTTTTTCTGAGAAACACAATATGCTACACGTAGCACCTTTAAGTGGTAGTGTGTATGTATATACTGTATGTGTGTGTGTGTGTGTGTGTGTGTTGGGGGGTTACCTGGGATCAATCCAACCATGTTTGATCGCAGCTGTGAAATTCTTCCTACTCTTCCTCTTACTCTCTTCTGGGTTCAGAGTTCAGACTCTTTTTTTTCTCTTATTTCTATGATTTTTGTTTATGTTTCTCAAATAACACAGCAAAGTCAAAAAGTGCTATTTTCCAAAAATAATCACAAAAAAAGCATCTTTTTACGTCCATTTAGAGGTGTGGTTAGGCATAATATTTCCAGTGAGGTTAAGGTGACGGTTAACGTAAGAGAAATGTCCATAATGTCAAATTATGAGGATATTTTACTAGTACATTTTGTTTTAGATCACAACAATCTCCACACTGCATAAAGTTTGTTTAGGAATTAGTTTGTTGACATCTCCTTGTGACACACACGTAGAGGGGTCAGAGGTCAGGGGTCAGAGGTCAGGGAGACACAGAGACCGGCAGTAGAACCTGGTTTTTCTGTTACAGGACGGCTGAATCTCTGCCAGGCGGCGAGTCACGCGGTCTGTTTTGCACACTCACTGTATTTTGGTTTGCGTGACGCCAGTTTGTCCGGAGCAACATCCTGGTCCCGATAACAGCCTATAGATAGTCCGCTGTCAAACCCTCAGCGGTGACTCTGCGTCTTAATGACAGCCGGTCGCCGCCGCCGCACCACGCCAGCTCGTATTTTAGGTTTCGGTTTTGCCCAGAGATAAGTAAGCTGCTCCGACTATAGCAGAAACTGACCTGTCAGACGAATGTTGCATGTGTCACTTCCTGTTTGGGAACATCAAGTACCCGCCCCCCCCCCCCCCCATGCTCCTCCATCCTAACGACGACTCAGCATTTCCGAACCACACACAGAAAAATAATGGTTCTTAACTGGTTGTTTAAAAGGATGAGTGGATCCATGGAGAACCATCACCTACTGAAGAACCACTTTGTTGTTTTTAACCTTTTTAACTTAGCTTTTTGCCTTTTACCGTTTACATTGCTCTTTATTTTACTGTTTTATTGTTGAAATTATATTAATGTTATTTTAATGCAATGTAATGGTTTTAACCCATTCACTGTTTTCAATTAATTTATTGTTTTAATCAACGCATTTTATGTAAAGCACTTTGAGTTACGTTCTATGTATGAATGGTGTTATATAAATAAATAAACTTAAACTTAAATTTAAACTATTGTTCTTCATGTTCCACACATGTTTCTTTTTTTATTATATTCTTTATCCTATTCTATTAGGTTCAGGTGTCTAAAGGAGAGCAGAAATGGTCTGACAGGTTCTTCTCTCAGAACAAACAGCTGCCACCTTTATTTTTCTGAGTACAGTCTGCATGGATCTCCCAAAATAAGAATGAGGATCCATTATTTTTACTGACGCAGCGAAAACCTGGGCGTGGCCACAGGTCAGAGAGACAGAGCGGCTTGTTGTGTGTGTGTGTGTGTGTGTGTGTGTGTGTGTGTGTTGTCTGTTATTATGTCTGATCTGTCATGCCGACTCCCTGGAGAGAGAGAGAGGCTGCGAGCCACAACAGCCCAGATAAAGCCTGCATGACACACAGCAAACCTGAAACAACAACTGAAGCAAACATATTTTTTACATTTTGTTTACCTCAGGAAGGGTTCTGCTGAGTGTGCATGAGTGTTTTCAGCTTCACATTCATCCAGTTCCACACCTTCACACTGGGAGCAGACCAGTACAACCACAGGTATTATTGGGTTCATGCAAATCAAAGAACAAGAACAAGCTGAATATATATTGTGTCGGCTGTGAAGTGTCAGTAAGTAACACAAGATCATACTGTGATTATTTTGCTCAATATTGTGATTACGATACAAATTGCAATACAGTATGAACAGATTTTTCAATGTTTTCGATTTTGCAGCAAACAAGAAACATTTATAATCTAGTCTGTTTATATCGCCCTTTGTCACAGTCGAGTCTCTAAGGCCTTTACATACCATAATATACATGTCATATACCATACTACATTATACATATACTGTACATACTACACGTACAGTATATACACATCATATACATCCTATACTAGGTCAGGTACATACTTCATATACTTTTAATTGCCACAGATTGGGCTCAGCAGCAGAGCAGCATGTTCAGGAACAACTGCGGCCTCTTGATTTAGAAGCTGAAGCGACTCATGCTGCGATTTTTTTTTTTTTTTCAAAGCTCAGGCACATTCACTAACAGGTGCCTTGACCTGTAATACTGTAAGAAACATCACTACACCTCAGAGATGGACTGATACGGGTTTCTGAAGGCCAATATTTTTGGATTGAAGCTGCTAACAGCTGATATTTATTATATCTTTAAATATAACCATTTCCACGCCCAAAGAAATAAATCCAAGTATTCAGTGTTTCCCCAAAGCCTCTGAAACAGCATTTAGATCATTATGGGACACTATAACTCTACATGACACTAAAACCACTGAAACCCAGGATACTACTACTAGTAATAATAATAATGATAATAATAATAATAATAATAATGATGATAATACGTATTCATGTATACTTGTCCAGTCAACATGTTGCATTAGAATCAATCCAGGTTTGGGACTTCTCATAGACAATCAATCAAAGAAATGACATCATGTCCATCTTATCTGACTTGGACGACACTGACTGGTTTTTAATACTGATTGAATACTGATTTTTAATAAAAGGCCAACATCGGCCTGATGTATCGGTCTCACCCGCCTCACACACCTTAGAGACACACACACACACAAAGCAAGTTCCATATCCAGCGAATAGCAATCACCACCATCAACTACAGGTTCAACAGGGCTGAAAACAAGCTCTAATTAAAAACTACTGAGAGACGACAGTGTGCGTCATGTTGACTGGAGGAGGAAGTGTTGAATACCAGGCTGCTACTCAGGAGGAGGAGGAGGAGGAGAGAGGAGGAGGAGGAGGAGGAGGAGAGGAGGAGAGGAGGAGGAGAGAGGAGGAGGAGGGGAGAGGAGGAGAGAGGAGGAGGAGGAGAGAGGAGGAGGAGGAGGAGGGGAGAGGAGGAGGAGGAGGAGGAGGAGGGGAGAGGAGGAGGAAGAGGAGAGAGGAGGAGGAGGAGAGAGGAGGAGGAGGAGGAGGAGAGGGGGAGAGGAGGAGGAGAGGAGGTGGAGGAGGAGGGGAGAGGAGGTGGAGGAGGAGGGGAGAGGAGGTGGAGGAGGAGGAGGAGGAGGAGAGAGGAGGAGGAGGTGGAGGAGGGGAGAGGAGGAGGAGAGGAGGAGGAGGGGAGAGGAGGAGGAGGAGGAGGAGGAGGAGGAGGAGAGAGGAGGAGGAGGAGGGGAGAGGAGGAGGAGGAGGAGAGGAGGTGGAGGAGGAGGAGGAGGAGAGAGGAGGAGGAGGAGGAGAGGAGGTGGAGGAGGGGAGAGGAGGAGGAGGAGGAGAGGAGGAGGAGGTGGAGAGGAGGTGGAGGAGGAGAGGAGGAGGAGGAGGTGGAGAGGAGGTGGAGGAGGGGAGGAGGAAGAGGAGAGAGGAGGAGGAGGTGGAGAGGAGGTGGAGGAGGTGAGGAGGAAGAGGAGAGAGGAGGAGGAGGTGGAGAGGAGGTGGAGGAGGGGAGAGGAGGAGGAAGAGGAAAGAGGAGGAGGAGGTGGAGAGGAGGTGGAGGAGGAGAGGAGGAGGAGGAGGAGGAGGAGGAAGAGGATGATGATGATGAAGGACGGCCGCAGGCTGAACTCTGCTGTCAGTCAGCAGCTCAGCGTCTGCAGCCTCAAACAGCAGACTGCAGCTCCCTCTGCTGGAGCTGCTGGGTAGAGACAGGGAAACAGGAGAGGGGGTGTGTGTGTGTGTGTGTGTGTGTGTGTGTGTGTGTGTGTGTGTGTGTGTGTGTGTGTGTGCATGCGCATTGTGCATATTTGTATGTGTGTATGAACATTTGTACATGCATGTGTATACTGTACATTTGTGCATGTTTATGTGCATCAAGGCCTATGTGTGTTTGAGCATGTGTGTGTGTGTGTGTGTGTGTGTGTGTGTGTGTGTGTAATAGTAGTAAAGTAGTATTTTCTGGGTTTTAATGGAGAGTTTTAGTGTCCCATCATCTAGCAGTAGCAGCAGTAGTAGGCCTAGTAGTAATAGTAGCATCAGTTGTAATAATAATTTTTAAAAAAGTGCTACAAAGATAAAGTTGTTTATTATTATTATTACAACTGATACTATAACTGAACACAGTACAACTGAACACAGTAAAACCAGTAACGGAATGGCTGATCATAGTCAGCCATCATAAAAAGAAGTCATAAAAAGAAATATATCAATATAAAAGACCAGAATAAAGAGAGTTGCAATAATCTGAACGGAGATGAAGGTGTGAATAACACTCTCCAGATCAGCAAAAGATTAAAAAAAATAAATTAAAAAAAACGAATTTTGGCAACATTTTTTCTTTCTTAATATGGTATCAAAGCAGCAGCTAGAATCAAACAGTAGTAGTAGTAATAGTAACAGTAGTAGTAGTAATAGTAACAGTAGTAGTAGTAATAGTAACAGTAGTAGTTGTAATAGTAACAGTAGTAGTAGTAATAGTAACAGTAGTAGTAGTAATAGTAACAGTAGTAGTAGTAATAGTAACAGTAGTAGTAGTAATAGTAACAGTAGTAGTAGTAATAGTAACAGTAGTAGTTGTAATAGTAACAGTAGTAGTAGTAATAATAACAGTAGTAGTAGTAATAGTAACAGTAGTAGTTGTAATAGTAACAGTAGTAGTTGTAATAGTAACAGTAGTAGTAGTAATAGTAACAGTAGTAGTTGTAATAGTAACAGTAGTAGTAGTAATAGTAACAGTAGTAGTAGTAATAGTAACAGTAGTAGTTGTAATAGTAACAGTAGTAGTAATAATAATAACAGTAACAGTACTTTCTGGGTTTCAATGGAGAGTTTTAGTGTCTTATAATCTAAATGCTGTTTCAGAGGCCTTGACTAACAAAGAATGTAATTCTGGGGGAAACACTAAATGCTTTTATTTTTTATTTTTGGGTGGGGTGGCATGAAAATTGAAGATACTAAATATTGGCACGAATGATCCTCTGTACTTGGCTCCAGCTTCAACCCCAATTTCCTTTCAGAAACTCATCGGTCGAACCTGCTCTGAAGTATCCCGGGATGCTTTAGGCGACAGGTGGAATATATATTTTCTGTAGCTGTTTCTTTCATTAACAAACGGGTTAAAACACTCACAGGTGGAGGTTTAATTGCCAGATTACCAGATTACTTCTAAACTGCCACACCTGTTTCCAGCCGCTGCAGTGTTGGACTGAGGGCTGCAGCAGTGGACAGTTGGTATTAAAAACAAACAAACAGGTTTAAGTTTCACTTTCGTTTCCCCAGAAAGGAATCCGCTCCTGTCAGAAAGCTGTTCTCTAAATCTGTCGGCAGCGTTTCTGATCCTGAGACACTTTGGAACAAACAGGTAGGACGGATGGAGTTTCACCTGTTTATCTGCAGAATACCGTTTACTCTCCTTTACTACCTGACATAAATATTTATGATGTGTATTCATAGTGAGTGTTATCGAACTGGTGCAGGTTACATGGTATGACGGAAGGGTTTTAAAGCCCCCCTTTAAAACCCTTCCGTCATACCATGTAACCTGCAAAAACGCGTGAATTAAAGCTCTTTTCTTTACTTTGATTATATTGATGGTTGTTTGCCTTGTTGTGATGCGGAGGTCAAAGTTTACTCTCCTTTTTAACAGCTTCATTACCGTGATGCAGCGTTGCAGAAGTATTCAAACTACTTAACGTTTTGCACATTTTGTTGTGCCATTAAGTTATTTCAAAATGCATTTATTAAGGATTTTTTAATCGGACGTGTATGCAAAGAACTCTTTTCCATCAGAGTCAATACACAAAAGTAAAAGCATACAACACCATTGCTGTTTGGCAGAGATGGGACTCGAGTCACATGACTTGGACTCAGGTGCATGAAGAGAAGACTTGAGACTTGACTTGACTTGGATCTGGTGACTTGACTTTGAAAAGGTTTCTAAAGTCTTGACTTGAGATCTTGTGTTTGTGTAAATGACTTAGATTGAAAGTGATGAGATTTGTTCCAGCGGAAGACTGAATTTAAATTCTGTTTTCTGAATTTGTATGGAATGATTGAATTTATTGAAGTTGAAACTGATTATAGAAATCAAACTCATGATGCTCTTACCAAGTTTTTATCCTATTAAAACCATATTGCATTGAAAAGTCCTAGATATTTAGTTTTCTTTAAGATATTAAATTGATACTGGACTCTTTGATTTGTTCTGACTTGACTTGCTGTTCTACATTTAGACTTGTGACTTGATTTGAGACTTGTGCCTCTAGACTTGAGACTTGACATTAATGACTTGGACTTGACTTGGTAATCTACATTTAGACTTAGCCTCAAGACTTGAGACTGACTTGGGACTTGAGCAGAGTTGACTTGGTCACACCTCTGCTGTTTTGGCTAAATTACCACACTAACACAAATTTGCTCAACATCTCATGTCATTTAGTTAATTCTGAACAATGTTTTCCATTCAAAGTTTTTATTTTTTTTTATTTGTCTTTCTTGCTAAAAAGGTACGATGAGATCCAGTCTAGATCTTCTTGGGACTTAATGGGATTTTAGGGTGCGGACTGGACTGGATGAGATATATGGTTCAGTTATGGATGGCATTGGAGTCCAGTTCTTGAGGTTTATTTATTTATTTATTTTTATTTCACACAAAATGTACATATGGACATGGACAAAAACCTTAACACATTATGGCAAATGTCAAAAAGATGAACAAAAACATCTGAGGCTGTAAGTCCCTTGTTGGAAAAGAAAGAGAGAGAGGAGGAAAAAAGCTAAATAATAATAATTTTGCAATGTTTATAACAGCAATAACAAGTAAATAAGGGAAAAGAAAAAAAAAGGTGAAAGGGAGAGAAGGTTCTTGAGGTTTAAAAGAAAATATAAATCAGCTGTTTCCAGTCCCTATAGTTAAAAATATAGAAAGTGCAGTTTCAGAGGGTTTCGCGGACATTCACGTTGCTGCTTCTCTTTCTTCCTTCTCACTTCTCCTCTGATCCATGTGAATAAATATTTGTTTTCCCTCATCAGCATGGCGTTTAATTTTGGAGTGATTCCCTCCACCAATTACTTTGTGGAGGGTGCCAAGGTGGACAACGCCACCACAGAAAAAAACCAAAAGATCAAACCACGGTATACATTCTCAGGTAGGACAACAATATTCTGCCTCACTGTGGCATCGCCCTGCTACAAAACAGAATAAAAAATGTTACCTGAAGTACCTGCAAAACATTAC
The DNA here is from genome assembly GCF_048128805.1 of Centroberyx gerrardi. NCBI lineage: Eukaryota > Metazoa > Chordata > Actinopteri > Beryciformes > Berycidae > Centroberyx > Centroberyx gerrardi. The sequence continues at coordinate 2,216,890 of NC_136005.1, read as the reverse complement.
CAGGAGTTATTTAGTGATGAAGTGTTGGAATTTACTTTTTTGGCGAACCCACTTTCCCTCAACCTGCCTCGTCTACTTCTACTGCTACTTCTGTTTCCCAGAATGCCTTTCATAACTCAAATGATGCCTTTTTGCTGAAAGAGGTTACATTTTGTTATCAACAACAACAACAACAACATCAAGTCATGTTGTGACTTGTGGCTGCAGTGCATTCTGGTCTCTCTCCTGCTCCTGTGGTGGAGAAATTGGTCTCTCTCCTCTTCTACGATGGATTTCTCTCCTGTATGATTGTTGAACGTCTCTTGGTGCAAAATGGCGGCTCTAGAAAGAAGCCCTCGCTCTTTGATTCTGAGGGACTGACACCAAAACCTGACGTTTACCGCTGATGTTTTACATCCTGAAACATTTTCTCATATCAAACTCCACTGTAGCTGCTGGAAATATCTGGAGGTGACGTCACCTCGTCTACGATTGGCCGGTTATCCACCAAGAAGAAAAACTAACTACTGAATGCAGCCAGACAGAGCTGCTCTTAACAGTGTGAAACTAGTTTTGGGTGGATTTGACTTTTTAGTAATCAGCTTTATTTTCATGCATTTCACTTTGTCAGGATTTTCAAACATTGTATATTTCATTAAAACTCTTCAACTCGACAGGTGAACCAAAGATGGTTCCTCAGTGGAGGGAAGTGCAGTGGACAGAAGAGTGAGTACAGCCTGGTTCTGCACTTCTGTAACAGCTGTGGGTTTGTGAACACACACACACACACACACACACACACACACACACACACACACACAAGCTATTAAAAAAGGTCAAAACGCCAAAAACATTTTACACTCAGACTTCAGACTCGCCTCCATTCTCACTTTGGGCAACCAGCTCACCTCTTTGGACCACAGTACGAAACCAAACCCCTTAATTTTATCCCTGAAATGTCCTTAATTTCTCCATTACATATAATAAGCATTAATCATCCTTTAAAAATAACATAGATTTAAAAAAAAAGTAAGGTTAGTAAGTAAGGGATTTATTCACAGGTTGATTCACAGAGACACTAGACATTAAGGGATTTTTTCATGCCTTTTGTGCAGGTTTACAGGCTTATTAAGTGGAAATTAATGGAAGTTCCTGTCTCCCTGAAACTTTCATTAAATTAGAAAGTAAGGAGTCAAGATTAAGGAGGTTTTTAAGGAGGTTTCAATGGGATATCCTCCATTAATTACGCCCTTAATTAATTTGAAAGGGATTTTGCATAAATTAAGGGGTGAATTAATGTAAATTAATGGAAATGTAAGGTTATTTTAAGGGATTACTGGTTCGTGGAGAGTACATTCCCCATACAGGTCAGATACAGTTCCTGTCTTTATTCTGCCCCATAACAGAAACTTAGTTTAACTATGGCTCTAGTGCTCTTATTAATATAGTTTTTATAGTTTTTAGATTTACACGTCCTTTTGCATGGGGAGAACTGACTTGAATTTCTGTCTCACACTTTGTTATTGAAGTATGTATGTGAAGCTGCCAAAATAATTTCTTTCTTTTTTTTTTGAGAATATAAAGGTTTGCTAATTTTGCAAGAGAAAAGTGTTAAGGCTCCAACTGTAACTAGAATATTACCTCCATTCCACCGACTCATCTGTCTAGACCAGTGATTCTCAACCTTTTTCATATCAAGGACCCCTAATTTTGTCCACATTAGAGCCACGAACCCCCATTTGATGAGATTTTGTCACAAATCTGAGCATATTTTTATTGCTAGATATGATTTTGTCCAGAATTCCATGACTGTCTGTATTGTAGGTAGAGAGATAACAGAGAAACTATGATCAAAACAGTCATTCTTCTACATTCTCTAATTGTGTTAACTTCTTGTAAATGAAATAATGCTGAAGTTTAACAATTCATCAATTTGCTGGGGACCCCCTGGAACCCCCTCAAGGACCCCTGGTGGTCCCCGGACCCCACGTTGAGAACCACTGGTCTAGACAAATACACTCTTCCTGTGCATTTATTGTTCTTGTAGATTATGAAGTGGTTCTCATTCTGAACAGCCAGTGAGCATCTTAAATTCAAACCTAGGCAGAAGAAGAGCCTGATGCAGAGGGTCGGCTCCTACGGGCCGGGCTCCGGGGAGGCGACCCGGGCGCGGGTCCTGCTCCTGGGCCCGGTGGGTTCTGGGAAGTCCAGCTTCATCAGTTCGGTCCAGTCGGTGTTTGATGGACGAGTCACCAACCGAGCCATGGTGGGCTCCTCCTCAGCCAGCTTCACCAAGAAGGTATGAAGTTACAAACGGAGACACAGAAAGACATCAGTAGAGTTCATTTCCCTTTTTTGGGGGAAAAAATCATTACCTTAAGGCAGTAAGTAGTGCATCGGGATTTCAAAAAACTCTATGGGTGCTCGTTTTGGTGTTGCGCCTTCCTCAGAGTGTTCACTCATTACCTGAAGTTCATTGTTCAATATCTCTAAAATGTACAGTAGAGATATTTGGCCTGCTGAAGCACCTTTGAGTAAAACACTGAGTCCCTGCCGGCTCCAGCAGGATATCTGCAGGGTTCAGGAAGCTAAATTCAAGACTTTTTAAGACCCTTTTAATGTAATCTGGAATTTAAGGACAATTTGAAAACCAAAATAAAGAAACAAATCAGTCAAAACAAGCCTGTTTCTGACTGAACACAGCTATTTAACGTTGTGAAACTATAAATGGCAGAATAAGAAAAAGGACAAGAAATGAATAGTTTAGGAACATGAAGTCCAGCTGTCTTTAGAAGGAGAGCAGATGCAGATTGTACTACAAACCCTGTTCTGCATTGATCTGAGAGTGGACATGCCATGAAAAGAAACCTTTCATTGAGTGGAGAAAAAAGTAAGACCTCTAATACCTGTATTTAAGACATTTTAATACTTTTTAAGGGCTTAAATATAGATAACTTAGATAACTCCCCGACCTAGATCTAGTTAGAGAAAAGAGAAATAATGTTTTATATATTATTATTATCATTATTATAAAGGATTCAATTTGGAAAGGTGTTATGTTATCGACCGAGGACTCGAGTTCCCTGCGATCCTTTTAAAAATTACTCATTGGTTTAACTTTTGTGTTATCGTTTTGTAAGACGAGGCGTCACGTTTTTCAGATGGTGGCATGAAAACTCTTTGTAATGCGTCTAACTCTGGAGGGTCACTGGATCAGATGTGCTGCACCTCTGAGGATGGAGAGCCGGTACAGAGGTACATCAGGTTAACTCTGTTGTTGTTTCCGCCAGCTGCAGTCCTTCGCCATCCGCAGCCAGAAGGGGGAGGATCCTACCGGCCTGGTCCTGTGTGACGTCATGGGTCTGGGCGAGGGAGAGATGACCGGACTCACCCTCCATGACGCCCTGGCCGTCATTAAAGGCCACGCCCCCGACGGGCACAAGGTGAGCAGGATCCTGACTTTGATGTTGTTGCTTTATGTTCTTCGTTTGCGACTTTTATGTTTATCATACCGCTGGTCTCTCATAAAGCTGCGCCAGGCAAGATGTTAAAATACACCTGTGCAGCAGAGCAGAGCGTCCCATCCCATCCCGTCCCATCCCGTCCCATTCCATCCCATCCCGTCCCACCCCGTCCCGTCCCATCCCATCCCATTCCCGTCCCGTCCCGTCCCGTCCCGTCCCGTCCCGTCCCGTCCCGTCCCGTCCCATCCCATCCCGTCCCATCCCATTCCGTCCCATCCCGTCCCATCCCGTCCCATCCCGTCCCATTCCATCCCATCCCGTCCCATCCCGTCCCATTCCATCCCATCACGTCCCATCCTACAAATTGTGGAGACGCTGTACATTCTCCCTGTTTGCCCAAATTAAATTTGCTCACTGGTGGGAAATGTTCTCTGCACAGAGGAAGTGACAGACCGAAAACTTGAGAGTGAAAACCAAAACTTTCTCTAAATGGCAGCAAAGCCCCCCCACACACACAAAGTTTCAGTTTTGGTTCATTTGCACAATAGTTATCATAAAAATAGGACAATACAACAATAAATACAAACATACATATACTGTATATGCACAAGAGACAATGGAGGTTGGTCGCTCAAGCACAATCTGTGTTAGATATAAGATATTTTTTTTAATGTGATTTAGAAGGAATAGAGTATAGTGTAGTGTATTCTATTCCTTCTTCATCATCTACCTTTTTGGTTCTTGTCCTACGCACCTGTCACACAAATACCTTGAGGTGTGCAAAATGTATTTTTCTTGACTTTAAATGTGATTTGAAAGCTATTAGAGAAGATGACTTTGAATTCAGAATTCCATACACAAGCTCCTCTATATTTGATGAAAAACTGATGGGTGGAAGTACGACAGTAAGGTAAATGAAAATCCTTCGCAGGCCTGGTTGGATATGAGTGATTGTCTGATGATAACATAAAAAGATTATGGAATGAATCCGGGAAGTTTTGTTTTTAATGTATGTGCTTAAACATAAACACACACGTTATACACACAGGCAATAGTTTATATTTTCTAAACAAAGGGGCAGATGTAGATGTAGGAATCATCAGAACTTTTTTTTGGATTAAAAGTATCTAGTTGGGATATGATGGATATGTAGCTGCCCAAACAACATTACAATAATTAAAATAGAAGAAGACATTTAGTTTACTGACCTCACCACAAAGGATGTCTGGGTTTTCAGGTCCTCGAAATTCAAACAGTTACCTCTTCCTGCCACTTGGGGCCGCCAATATGCAGAATTACTTACTGCAGCTTCAAAAAAACATTTTCAGTGTCAGTGGGACTACCTGGTTTACGGAAGAGGATTAGGGCCACATGTGAAAATGCATTTGAGTTCTGAGTTTAAACTTTAAACTTGATTAAACTCAGAACTCTTTGATTAAAGTCAGAATTCTGAGAATAAAGTCAGAACTCAGAATTCTGACTTCATTCTCAGAATTCTGACTTTAATCAAAGAATTCAGACTTTTTTCTCAGAATTTTAAACTCAGAACTCAAATACATTTTTCACATATGGCCCTAATCCTCTTCAGTACTGGTTAAATAAAGGTTTAATGCCATTTTTAATGGGACAGTGGTCGCCTGAAGCTTACAGAAGCAGGTCTGTGACCAGTCTGTTGGTGGTTCAACTCTTCAGATCGAGAACCTGCCTGGGTGGGGAAAGTGAATGAGTAACGCTTCTCCCACTTCCTCAGAACTTCCTGTGGGGTGCTGTTCAATGGAGCTTCTCCATTTAAACATCACCATTGTTAGACATCTGGATGTTGTTGAATCTCTTCATTCCTCTCCTGCAGTTTAGCGCGGAGCAGCCGGTGAGGTCGGAGACTGCGGGCTACGTGAAGAAGCCGAGCCTGAAAGACAAGATCCACTGTGTGGTGTTTGTGGTGGACGCCTCCAAAGTGCTGTCCTACTCCAGAGGGCTCTGCACCTCCTTCCAGCAGCTGCGAGAGCACATCAGCGACCTGGGTGAGCACAGGACCAGGACTGAAAACAAACACACTCTCAAACACTCAGACGATGATGTACACCGCCCGTCAAAAGTTTGGGGACATCTTGCCTTTTCTAATTTTCTAAAAGTATCATTTTCTCTGTTATTTTTCAATTAAGAAGTAAGTGAAAACATGCTTATTTGCACATTTCCTAATACCTTGGATCTATTTCTTCAACAGTCAGCTTCATGTTGATCAAAGTGTTTTTGGTGTGAAGAGAAGGTTTTTCATGGCAGAGCGTCTCTGACTGTCATGAAGAAAGTGTGAGCAGCAGTTCAGCTGCTGAGGAGGTTTTTTAATGAACGTATAGTTTAATTGTTTTAGTGTTATCCTCACAAATATTTGCATGTATGATTTTTTTTTTCCTCAAACTAAACCTACTAAGTCTTTAATGAGGTTAACTTATTATTAACGGACAAAGAAAACTTATTTATGAAACATTTTCAAAAGCCAGGTGTTCCCAAACTTTTGACAGGCAGTGTGTATGCAGCCCCCCTGTTAGTTCCTAAAGCACAGCCTGTCTTCTGCAGCCACTCTACAGTATAGCTTGTTCCTGCCACATTAGCAGCATTTTGGGTATGTGGACGTCCCTAGGAGAGCCGGCCTCTCTATTGCCCTCTACTGGCTGGCTGCAGAACAACTTGGGACTCCGCCCACCTCAGTATAAGTCAATGAGACACAGGCCCATTCTCTGTAGGTTATAGAAGTGTAAAGGCAGGGGCTCTAAGGATCGCAATGTCGGTCGGTCACTTACTGCAGACTCTCAATCAGGAGACCAGAGTGACCATGATTTTTTTTTTAAATTTTGCCAGTAGGAAGATATTAGTGTGAATTTCAATGCATGTAAATGGGTGTGTCAGCATAATCCTGTTCTTGGCGATGACAACAGATCTGGGCTACATGCGGGCGTGGTTAATGACCCTGTAAGGCAATTTGAGGGAATCAAGAGTCAGATCCACCAATCAGAAGTAATGGAATGCTAACCTTTAGTTATGATGCGTTCATGTCATGTCGGATTTAACGTAAATACCAGCTGCCGACTGAGGAAAAGCTGTTCACGTCAGCCTCCTAGTGGTGTTTCCAAGTAGGACATGGAATTTTTAGGTTTTTTTTATCTGATATTCACCATTTGGGAAATCAGAGCTGCAGTTGGTTTTAAATTCCTAAACAAAAATAATTTGTTTCATAATATAAGTAATATATAATAATATAATTAAGTCTCAAAAATAAGTTCCAACGAGTTAAACATGTTAACACTTCCAAGTTGTAGCAATGAGATGCCTTCCTGTTCTTCTGCTTCTTGCAGAATGGGCGTGGCATTAGTTCCACCAATCAGAAATCATGTAACAGTAGCCTGTAGTCAGTTCCACCAATCAGTGATAATGTAACAAGACAGTCAGTCTCAGCTCAGCTGGGTTGGTCCCTGCAAGTAACAGTGAATAGCGGTCTACTGTCGGATTTTAAACCATTACATATTTAATTGAAACAGTGGGGGAAAAAAACAACAACAAGATCAAATCACTGAATTAAAAAAAATATTATTATTTATTATTATTAATGATTAACCCACTAATTTATGATTTTACCAGAATTAGATTTGCTTTAATGTGTTGCATCTGGCCACGACTGCAATATGTCCCCAAAGCTCTATTGTCAGATAATAACTTCAATAAAACTCCGTAGTCCACTTCATCATCACCATTAACCATTTTGTCAGTTTTTCAAATGTTGTATCTCTAATTTTGCAATGAACCTCCTTCATGTCAGCATGTCCTCTCTGCCAGGTGTTCACCAGGTGGCCCTGCTGACCCATGTGGACAAGGTCTGTATGGAAACGGCCAAAGACATCACCCAGGTTTACAAGAGCCAGATCATTCAGCAAATGGTAGGCTACAATAAACCATGTACAGACTGCAGTTTTAGTTCTTCAAACATTTCTCAGAGGCAGAGCTGCTCTGGAGGCAGGAATAATCTGATTGGTTGAGCTAAATCTCAATGGGCGGAGCCAAAGAACCACAGTTTTTCTAGCAAAGTTAGACTGAAGCTCAGTGAAGAAGACAAGAGGTAAGAGAGGAAGAAGCTAATATTATGAAGCCTAGCGCTCTGCTGCTAACTGAAAAAATACAATCTATCCATACTAAGTTATCTAGGTTAGCTAGTTAGCTAGCTGCTGACCTTCCAAGTTCAAACTAGCCATACTAGCCTATAGCTATCTAGGTAAGCTAGTTAGCTAGCTGCTGACCTTCAACATCATGTTGCCATGGTGATGAATGAATGAAAAAATGTCATTGCCATTTATATTTTTATTTCAATTTTCGATCAGAGTTTCTTCGTCACCTCAGAAAAACTGTGGTTCTTTGGCTCCGCCCACTGAGGTTTAACTCAACCAATGAGATTCTCTGCCTCCAGAGCAGCTCTGCCTCTGAGAAATGTTTGTCGAACTAAAACTCCAATCTGCAAACTGTATGAGAGAAATTTTTCACTAAGACTAGCTGAGTTTCCATCCAAGTACTTTTAAGTCATTATAATGTCTCGAATTAGAAAAGTTGGGAAAGGCTGCTATCAGATGTCAACATCTGTCTCCTTCTACCCATAATCCCTTGTGTTATGGGGTGGTTTCCTGCAGTTGGTTGGATTACGTTCTCACTCCGAATGAACCGCACAGCAGTTCTCTTGTTAGAGGACTGAGGTCTCGGTGCCGTTATTTGGTACCACCAGAGTTCAAATGGCATTGTTCTATTTGTGTGTGTGTGTGTGTGTGTGTGTGTGTGTGTAGATGGAGAGAGCCGGGGCTCTGCTGGGGATGTCCACCTCCTACATCGTCCCGGTGAAGAACTACTCGTCCCAGCTGGACCTGGATGTGAACTCTGATGTGCTCCTGCTCAGCGCCGTCGACCACATCCTGCAGTACGCCGACCTCTACTTCCAGGACAACACAACCACAGAGCACAAAGTGTCACTGTAAAACATCCATCTCTAAACTTCCGGAATATGATTTTCTATTAAAAGCCATTTTTTTACGTTTCACATTCCAGTAACTGACACTGTTATGCAGAGTGACTTCAAATGGCTTCGCTTAATCCTTGACTTCAATTTACAGGCATTTTTGTTAATACATTTTTCTACAAAATATTTTTCTTCTTTGAACTTCTGTAATTCAGAATAAAATGAGTGGCCTGTAATATTAAAGTGATAGCAGCCTGTGCTTTGTTTCCACAGAACTGTGAACCTAATCACATGCTGTTTCTTGGCTTCTTTTATCTTCTATTAACTATATACAGTAAATGAACTAAACTAAACAGAAATCAGATAGTTGTCCTCCAGGATAAAGCAGAGACAGAGGCTCCATTTAAAAAGCATGTTTGCTCATGGAGGACTCAGTTTCTGTACAAATGAAACTCAACAGGTCAAAGTACCTTGTAGTATCATAAATGATATACCAGTGGAAAGTTCACACCCTCGGCTTTCCCAGATTCTCTGTATTTGCTGATTAGTCTCTGATTAGTCTCTAAATTCCTTTGAAGATGGCTTTATCTACAGAATTTATCTCCACTTCTTTATTCAAATGTAATATGTTCAGTAGATTATCATATATTCTGTATAGGCTGCTGCTCATTGTGAGCCCAAGAGAGACGATATAGGACTGGAGTTGGATTTTAAGCCTCTGAACAACAGTGTAAAGACAGTGGTGTAGCCTGAAGTAGTTGTCATTGTCAATTTATTAATTTGTGGTTTTGTTTTGTTTCTTTGTGAACTGCATTTGACCAAATTATACACACCAGAGAATTTTGAAGTTTTTTATGAAGTTTTACATCACAGCGTCCCTCTAAAAGCTGCGGCCCGGCTGCGCTGCTGTGCCACATCACAGCAAAACAGTCATTTACATTTAAATCTGAGAGTAAAAACCAGCGCTGTGTCAGTGTTTCTATCAGTCCACAGACATCAGAGTTCATTTAACCTTCAGGTGGTTTGGACCAGCCGCCCAGAGTCAACAAACACTCCCATGAACACTCAACATGCACAGCGGACTGTGGTGGTTTTCAAACCTGACCTGATTTGACATGATCACCTAGCCCCACATCTCTTGTCTTCAAGGCGGCAATAGCAATGTGTGGCCATAAGGTGGAGCTGAATCAATGAGCCACATTAAGGATGCTGTTATGTGTCTGTGTACTGAAGCATAATATGACTAGTAAATATCAGCAGGTTCCTGAATGGTAGTGAGTGAAACAAAGTGAACAGCTGGCGTGCGCTGCAGAGAAAAACACAGGAGCGGGCCGGCCTCCTGCCTCCTGGTGACTACTTAATTTTCACGTATCTAGGCTACTTAAGCATTTATATTTTATGAGACTCGTAACTCTTGGCTTTATAGAGTTTTTTAAGAAAACGAGATTAATGTTTCATCCATCTCGTCAAAAATGAACGAGAAGGCAATCAGCGTGCTTTGTCAGTCCTACAGCATAAAAAACAGTTGATCGCATATCGATAAACCGAAATATTCTTATTTACTGATCATTCTATAGCCGACTCCATGTTCATTTGGCATGTGATATGTGATGTTCATCATCCCAAAATTACATAGCCTATGCCACGGCGGCCCCCTCTGCGGGCGACGCCGGACCTACCCCCCCCTGCCCGGCGTGCCCCCCGCCGTCGTTGACGGAGAAGTCTTATGGCTAATGGAGTAGAATATAGCTTGATATCCTGATAATAGCGTAATTATAAACCCCAGCGCAACATAACTTGATACTGTGCCAGTGTAGTTCAATAGACTGCAGTCAGTAGTAACAGGCTGCTGTAAACCTTTTCTCTCTGTAACATTTGTTTCGAGTGCAGTCTGGCAGGAAAACGAAACTTGAAAGTGAAAGTGGAGGTTGTGCCTGAACAGTGTCAAGCTAGCTAGAATAAACATGAGGACTTCTGGTAATAACTAGCCTACCAAAATAAAATCCTTATTTACACGTTTCAACCTTTATGGACTAATGCAAAGTAGACAACTGAAAATAAAGAAAACATTTAAGAAGGAATAAAGAAAGAATCTGAAATAAATTAAAATACAACTGCTGTTTTTTTTCCCCCAAAATGCCCTTCTCACAGCAGTAGCCATATAGGCCCATGCAAGATGCCAAGAAGTTTGTCTACTATCTTATAAAAGTCAATTTCAGTGGCACAGTTGTTCCTAAGGGCTGTAAAGCCCGGCTCTAAAGCCAGTCAGAGTAACACACTGAAATACACTTTTGCTTCTCAAAAATACCTCAAATTATACAACAAATATACTAGTACTACTAAACCCAGGAACTGGAGCTCCCATCCTACAGCCTTTAGGGGAATTGTGTGTAGAGCCTGGCAGTGACTGTACTGAGGGAAACAATGTATTTCATGGAAACAAATTTTAACTTCTGTGTGTGACATGCTTCTGTGTGTACACAAACAATATGTAAAACATGCATGCGAGTTGCATAAAAAGTGTGAGAATAGATGTTAATTGTGTGTGTGTGAGCCTTTTCTGAGCCTCGGTGTTGGAGAGCTTAATGCTCTGTTTCCTCCCTCCAGTCTGCAGACTGACGCTGGCAGAGCCATCAGCTCGCAGTGTGTCTGTTGTTCCTGACTAATAAAAACTCCTGGCAGGCAGCTGTCAGCAGGCAATGCATTGATAACTCATCCTCATTTTTTCATCTGAAGTAACTTTTAATCAACAAATCGACCCATTAAACCTAAATATCTTTATTCAACAAAAGATCAGACTAATTAAACTAAACAAATCAATGTAATCAAGTTAATTCAATTAATTATGGCAAGTAAGTGAAATCAGTTTGAAAGTTAAGCTAAATTCGTATTATTCCATGATTTTCAAATTTTACGCTTTTATTTTGGAGGCAAAATCGTGGTACTTCCGGTGTTATTTCGGCTATCAGCTGCAGCATGAACTGCTTGACTAGCAACACCCTGTTCGGATGACAAGTCACAAATCCACACAGGTAAAGAGAATCTGCATTTAAACTGACAAAACATGTTAAGACTGATCACTTAATTTAAAATAATCTACAGATTAGACCTACTATTATTTTGAAAAATGCTGTTTTCATGTTTTTAAATCGTAATAACTGTGTTGTATTCTTACTACTATTTATGTTGGTTGACACAGAGCTGTTTCAACCAACATACATTCTAACCTTATGTATACACAAACAGAGGCATATGAATATGCCTATGTTTAAAAAGGACTGCAGTACTGCACTTTTTTATTTTTGGAGGAGACAATTCGTGTAGCAATGTCACTTGAAATGTATAATCTAATTTATTGCAACATTTTGTTTAAGCCAAGTTTTATTCTATTTTAATTCTCTTTTGGGGTTTTTTATTAACTTATTTAATTAATTAATTAATTAATTAATTACATTTATATAGGCTGCCTATATATTTGTATGGGAACCTCGGAAGCTTAAAAAAGTTCACTAAACAATTTGGTTCATTAACAATAATTTTTCAGGTGTATATTGTGTCATAGTAATCTTCATTTATGATTTACAGTGTTGAAGCAGTGTTTTCTTATTTGATAAAATAGTGAAATGTGATTCAGAAAATATCGTTATCGTCCTGACAGTGGAAAATCGCCTCATGAAGGGTCATGAGGCGTTTGACCTGTAGGTTACTAGAGATGACCTCTTTGGGTGTGTATGCTCTAACCACTCTATCTCTGATGTTTCTAGTTCTCTTAAAAGTAACCATTGGTGGATCTTTAAAAGTATCTGTAACAAGGGAGTCACTCTGGAGTACATGTCAGTGTTTCAGTACCACATTCTTGATGTTGCTGGTTTTGGGAGTGTAGGTGGTACAATACATGAGGCCTGGGTTGGATGCAAGTTTCTTATTGTGATGAAGACAGATATCACAAGTTTTAGATGCCACTTTGTTTTCAGCGGGCAAGAGCCAGTCCTCATTATAGCCTCTATCTCTAAATTTGGTCATGTTGTTTGGTTTGTTCATAATCTTCATTATTGTCACAAATTCTTTTCAACCTGGTAAGTTGACTTATGGGGAGGCTTTTCTTTAAGGGAACTGGGTGGCTGTTGGCATGTAAGAAGGTGTTTCTGTGTGTGGGCTTGGAATAGAGTGAAGAAGAGTGGCCTGTTCCTTTTTTGGTAACCTGGATGTCAAGGAAGCTAACTGTATCACAGCTGTAGTTGAGAGTGAACTTCAAACCACAAAAGTTAGTGTTTAAAAATTCTAAAAACTCAAGGAAGGTAGTCACTGGACCACTCCAAAGCATAAAAACAATCATCAATGTACCTTTTCCATGAAGTAATGAAAGGAAGGAAAGGATTTTTTTTGTGGTGAATATAGTACATGGTCTTCTAGTTTGCCAACAAAAAGGCAAGCAAAACTTGGTGCCACCTTTGTCCCCATTGCTGTGCCTGAAATCTGAAGATAAGGAGTCTCATTAAAAAAGAAAATATTCCTCTTTAAAACAAAGGAAGCCAAGCTGACAATGAAAGGAGTTGAGGGTTTTAGTGTGGTTCTAGTGTTAAGGTAGTGCTCCAAGGTGTCAAGACCTGGTTGGTGGTCAATGTTTGTGTACAGTGACTCAATATTTAATGTACACATGACAACATCTTGGTTGAGGGGCGGGAGTTCTTTAAGGAACAAGAGAAATTGAGTACTGTCTTTCACGTAAGAGTTCAAATTGGGTACAAAATCTTTAATGTGATGGTCAACAAAGCTCAATATTCTTTCTGTCAGGCTGCCAATCCCAGAAACAATGGGTCTGCCAGGTGGATTTTGGGGGGTTTTGTGAATTTTCAGTAAAATATACACATATGCTTTTAGAGGATCTTTGGGAAATAAAACTTTAGCCACATTTGGGGAAATGTCAGAGTTGAGAACACCACCTTCAAGAAGTAGCCATAGCTCATTAAGATATTGTTTGGTAGGATCACATTTTAACTGTTCATAAGTACATGAGTCTTTCAATTGTCTTAGAACCTCATTATCATAATTGCATTTGTCCATAATAACAATGGCACCCCCCTTATCTGCAGGTTTGATCACAATTCTCTTATTCTTTTCAAGTTCAGAAAGTGCTTGCTGTTGTTCCTTAGATATGTTGTTTTGGGTAAAAGCTGTTCCCTAAACCCTGATGAAGGCCACGAGCTGAAACGGGTTGGTTTTACTAATAAACGTTTGTTCCCAGTACTACAAGTGTTGCTGGAATCTATTCTTCTCTAGTTGACTGGGTGCAGCCTGGAAGATACACCAAGAGTACAGTTTCCCCTCGAGGATCAATAAAGTTCAGCTATCCTGCTTGAAAAAAGCTGAAACACTATTTCTCTTATATGCAACTCTGTTTGTTTTGGATTCAGAGACCACAGTGAGTGAACTTCAGAGGCTACAGACAGTCAGGATCCTTACAAACCTTAGCAGACCAACCATCCACCATGAACCCCAGTCTAACCAAGAGCCAGCAGAGAGCGCTCTGCTCCCAGCTGGGACATGTCAAGCTGCAGCTGCTATACAAGGCCAGCATCCATGGTTTCACCGGCACAGCCTTCCATCAGCAATGTGACAACAAGAGTCCCACAGTGTCGGTGGGCTATAATGCCTCTGGCTACGTCTTTGGAGGCTACACCAGTAAACCTTTTAATCAGTCTGGACAGTACATGCAAGATGACCGGGCATTTCTTTTCACCTTAAAAGGAGCAAATGTTCTCAAATATCCAGTCACCAGTTCTGCTTATGCAGTGAGAATGATGAATAACAGTGGTCCTTATTTTGGAGAAGCATTTGTTCTTGTTAATGGAAGCCAAGCAGTAGCCTATAGCTGTCCAGGAAAGTATTACAACTTCACTGCTGCAGAAATGCATGGGAACGACCTCCAGCTAACTGAGTGTGAAGTCTATCAAGTCGAAGGTGAGTTCAATGTACACAACTGAATTTTGATGCTTAGTCATTCCTAGCCAAATATCAATGTAAATATGACATGTACTGCATTTATTAGGAAAACATATTCATTTAAATATCACTTTAAACAGAAATCATATTTGGAAACCACCATCTACATATATGACAATAAATGGATGTATGTTTATGGCAAAACAAACACTATGGAGCATTTTATATTTCATTTTTGTGGCCACCATTATTAAAATGCAAAAACTAGTTCCAGCCATTTAGGTATTCCGTTGCATTTCTTGTTCATTTAAGTCGAGCACCATAAGGGCTGTGCATGGCACTTCCATAACTGGGCCATGATATGTTTCACAACACATTAATGAATTAACATTTATGACATCTTCATTACACATTTGGGTAAAATATTTTGATCTGTTAAGTATGTACATTTTTGGTTAGTAGGGAAATTTCTGCTGAATTTAGCCATTTTTAAGTTCATCACATGCCTTATCAGCATTGCTCCCACCACATTTCTGTAGTAGTGTTTGATGCAGTTAGAGTATTTTATCTATTATCAATAGCATTTCTCTTTTCAAGTTTCACTCATGTAAAGGTGCAGCCACAAGCCTATGGTAAAACTTCAGTTTTCATTCAAAACTTTTAGAGAAAGTTGTCTCGACTCCACTCTAGTTTTCATGAATCAAAATTATATCTTTGAGATTTTTCAATCTGGTTTTACAACATTGCACACAAAGGGGACTGCCCCCAGTAAGGTAGCAAATGATCTATGGAATTGGAGTTGGCATTAAGGACACAGCACTAAAATTAGAAACTCATCATTATACACAGCAGACGTTACCTGCAGGGTTTCATGGTGCAATTTTAGGTCCCATCCTTTATTTCTATTTACATGCTCCCTCTTGGCCGCATTATCCCTAAACACAATGTCTCCCTCCACTGCTCTGCTCACGATACGCAGCTATACCTATCCCTGAAATCCAAAAATTCAGAAAACGTAATCACTCTTAAAGAATGTCTTGATGACATTAAGTGTTGGATGCCTCAGAATTTTGTACCAGTAAATGAAGACAAAAAATAAATGGTAGTATTTGCCATCATAATGCCATACACTTGATACTCCATCAGCTAATATAATGTCATCTTTGATGTTGACTTTGCCTTTGATGTTCATGTAAACAGAGTTATATC
Organism: Centroberyx gerrardi; assembly: GCF_048128805.1. NCBI lineage: Eukaryota > Metazoa > Chordata > Actinopteri > Beryciformes > Berycidae > Centroberyx > Centroberyx gerrardi. The sequence continues at coordinate 2,201,305 of NC_136005.1, read as the reverse complement.
TCTGACCATGAGATGCCTGAGTGCAGCCTTTAGGTTCCTGGGCCGGGCCGTCTGGTCATTCCTACATCTAGACTTCAGACTACAGGAGACCGGTCCTTCACCGTCAGGACTGACAGAATCAGTGTGATCGTTTGACTATCTTCTTAAGACAAACATAACAAACAAACAAGATGACACGTAGACTTAGGCTTCCCAACACCAAGTAGGCCAACTTGTGATTTGATGGTTTTGAATGTGTTGTTACTGCTCTCTCCTTGCTTTACTGTCTGCACTGCTACTTTTCAATAGAAAATTTTAGCTTTTTTGGCCCTCAAACTGCATGTAGGGGGATGGAGGGGAACGTCCTTTATCAAATCTGTTGACAGACAAAGGGTTAAAGTGATTTTTGCCTTTTGTCTGAGGGATTTTTATTTTGAAATCTCATCATGTAATCATGTTAATCAATGTTTCATAATTGTTAAATATATTTGTTACAAATGCTGATTGCTGATTCATTAATATTATAAAACGTGTTGATTTTTTTATGAATGTGCCATATAAACCCCTCATAAATAGCCTTTTTTTTTAGCTGGATGATGATATTTTTGACACATTGGGTCAAATCTATTATTGTGAAAGTTGTTTTTACTCTTCAACAGAAAGAAAGGACCTAGAGAAGCCATGGAGGACCATAGTCTGGGAATCTGAGTAAGCTGGATAGATGCACCATTCTGTGCAATATTATTATGTTAAGCTTTGCAATGCTTTAATATACTACAACTTACTATACTACACTATGCCACTATGTTCATGCACCATAACATTCCATGCTGCTATGCTTTGTTATGTTTACTATGCTGTACTACTTTATAATGAAATCAGTGTCTCTCTCGACACAACATACTATGCTATGCTATTTTTTGTTATGCAATACAACGCTGTCTATAGAAGCCATGCAGTTTTGTCACAAGTCTCCCAGAAACCATGGCTGCCGCCATCATGGAGATCCATTGGAGAATTAGCTGTGCACAAATACTGTCTACCAACCAGGCTAGAAACAGAGAGCAGCTGAGTCAGCTTGTTGTGGTGTGGCTGTAGATCCATTCAGTAACGTTCTCAGTAAAAGTGAATAGTGTGATAAGGTGGATTTGGTTACTGTGACACAGTAAACTGTCTTGTCTTTAGCCCTAGTCTCTACTCCAAAACACTCTGAGTTGTAGCTTGAGAAGAGTCAGCTCAGTTAACCTGAACAAACTGTTAGCTGGCTAACTAACCAGAAGGATCATTTAGCAAAGACACTGATATTAAAGCTGCTGTAGGCAACTTTGGAGAATTCAGCAAGAATATCATATTAATATGGTTAGCTGTTAGATAGCACAATATCATTCAGATTTATCAGTGATGAAATCATCAGTTGAGATGCACAAGCTGCACATTTCAAAACAGAATCAGCTTTTCACAGTCATGTTGACAAGATTTGTGGACTTCCAATATGGCCGCCAGATGGAGCATTACGTCACCTGAAAGCCAAGCCTAGTTTAGTTTAGATTATAATGAAATTAATGTGTGTCTATTATAGTATGCAATAGCCTACTTAGATGTATGTAGCCTACGTAATCTCCATAGATTTAAAGATGACAACTGCAGTTTTCCCTTCGGAAATTAAATGAAGCAGTACCTTTATCTAACCTCTGTATTATATATCAGTGGCTCAATCCTGATCCTTGAGGCCCAGATTACTGCTGGTTTTTATCCTACCGGCTAATTAATTGCATTCACCTGGCATCCCAGGTGTAAATCAGCCTCTTATTAGATGGCTTAAATGAAAACCTGCAGGGCTCTGGGTCCTGAGGACCAGGATTGAACCACTATAACAGAAGTCTATATTTACAACAAGCTGAAAAGGTTTATTTATCTGCTCTTGTTCCAACAGGAAGAGGAAGGGGCTGATGGACAGTATTAAACTGTACAAGCCCACACACAGTTCTGTGTCCCAGGCTCGGGTCCTGCTCATCGGACCGATGGGAGCTGGGAAGTCCAGCTTCTTCAACTCCATCAACTCTGTGTTCAGAGGCCACGTCACCAGCCAGGCCATCGCCGGCAGCTCTGGCACCAGCCTCACCACTCAGGTCAGTTCCTGCTTCTTACTGACTTCCATTTGAGGAGTTTGGTTTCAAAATGAGAATCCAGCATCTGAAAAACCAGCAGCCTGTTGCACCAGTTAAACCTAAATGTCCATTCCAATGAAAAACACAATTTTGTAGCTTTCTGCATGGTTATGAGGCATTTGGGCTGTAAATTGGCATGAATGAATACTGAAAATCAGGGTTTGTGGTATTTTAAATAAACATTCTATGACCAAAGAGACCAAATATTGCTTTAACAGTCTGTAATATCACCAAGATGTCTATTGAAACGGGACTAAAATGATCAGAGCACCCTTGAGTCTAGGAGCAACAACAGATCAGGCGCTCGGTCAGCCACACAAGCTCACAGAACGGGACCGCCGAGTACTGAAGCATGTAGCGCGTACAAATCGTCTGTCCTCAGTTACAACACTCACTACCAAGTTCCAAACCACCTCTGGAAGCAACGTCAGCACAAGAATTGTTCGTCGGGAGGTTCAGGAAATGGGTTTCCATGACCCAGCAGCCACACAGAAGTCTAACATCACCATGCACAATGCCAAGTATCGGCTGGAGTGGTGCTTGCCGCCATTGGACTCTGGAGCAGCGGAAATGCGTTCTCTGGAGTGATGAATCACGCTTCACCATCTGCCAGTCCGATGGATGAATCTGGGTTTGGCGGATGCCAGGAAAACGCTATCTGCCCAAATGCATAGTGCCAACTGTAAAGTTTGGTGGAGGAGGAATAATGGTCTGGGGTCAGTTTGGGGAAGGCCTTTTCCTGTTTCAGCATGACAATGCCCCCATGCAGGCCCTGATCTCAACCTCATCAACACTTTTGGGATGAATTGGAATGCAGACTGCGAGCCAGGCCTGATCGCCCAACATCAGAGCCGACCTCACTAATGCTCTTGTGGCTGAATGGAAGCAAATCCCTGCAGCAATGTTCCAGCATCTAGTGGAAAGTCTTCCCAGAAGAGTGGAGCTGTTATAGCAGCAAAGGGGGGACCAGCTCCATATTAATGCCCATAATGTTGGAATGAGATGTTTGACGAGCAGGTGTCCACATACTTTTGGCCATGTAGTGAACCTCCTAGTAGCTGTAAAGTCTTTTGTGAAGTAGCTGTTGGCATGGTTGATCTATCTATCTATCTATCTCTCTATCTATGTCCATCAAGGCTCAAACGTAGGTTTTATTCTCAGTTTACATGGCAGCACTTGTCCTCTGCTTCTGCTTGCATGACATTGCCTTCCACTTCTACGCCGACGATACTCTACTATATCTGTCAGTAAAACCGAATGACCAAGGCTTTGGTCATGGTAAATAAGAAAAACTTAAGCTAAAAATTCAAATTCCACTCACAGTAGAAATTTCCTTTGTAGAAGCTGGGAATTAAACTCCGGTCACCGGCATTGAAGGCAAATGCATACGCAAACCCACCACCCCAACTACAACACCCTTACTTAACACCCTTACTGCACCGCGCTACTTCAATGTGACACTACTTCCTGTTTGTAGTTGCCTATTTCATGTAACCGTTTCATTCTGGGAAAATGGAAGTTTAACACTTAACGTGCCACCAACACATCATTTGGTGTTATGTCGTGTTCATTTCACGTATTTGTGTGAGATTAGGTTGAACCCACCACAGAGGTATAAATGGTCGGCATGTCTTCACGTTGTGCTGTACACAACGCAAATCACACAGACATCGCAGAGTTATAAAAAGCGGCCTTACTCATTCATTTTCCCTACCCACATTTTCCAAGCCGGTCTGGAGATTCAAACCAGTGACCTTCCAGCCACAAGCCGCCTCTCTAACCTCTGGGCTTATTTTTTTTTTTAATCTTTTAAACAGCACTCTGATACTGATAAACTTCACCATATTACACCCTACAGTTTCGCACCTACTCTGTGAAAGCTGGACGAGAAGGAAAACCTCTGCCAATCATCTTGTGCGACTCCATGGGATTGGAGGAAAGCACGGGGGCGGGGCTTGATGTGGATGACATCAGCAGCATCCTGAAAGGTCACATTCCAAACAGTTATCAGGTAGAGATTCCTCTGATATTTCTCTATTAAAGCTTTATGTGGCAGTTGATTTGCTCATAGGAATCGTCTTGTTTGTTTCTATGAAATAAATTGTCTTTGTCTTTCCCGTGTACGGCTCAGTTCAACCCCTCTGCCCCTCTGCAAGTGGAGTCCCACGGCTACCGCAAGTCTCCAGAGCTTAAGGACAAGATCCACTGTGTGGTCTACGTCATCGACGCCTGCAAGGTCTCCATCTTGCCCGCTAAGCTGGAGGAGAAGCTGGTCGCTGTCCGCAGGAAGGTCAACTTAATGGGTCAGTCAGTCATACCAAAGGACCACAGTCCACAGAGTTCGGTCAACATTTGAAAAAAGTCCCACATACTTTTACAAAAGACATATATGCATATGCTTACAAAATACCAGAATGAGTCTGTCTGTTGTCAGAATCAGAATCTCTCTAGTACAATACATACACAGTGTGTGTATGTCTACAATAGAAAACACATAATTAAAACAAATGATGGCACACTTCAAAGAATAGTAGCTAACTTAAGTCCTTGGTTGACAGAATGGTAATAATTCTACAGACTAGATACACTGCATTTTCAGAGAAAGATGTTCTTCAGGTAATGAATTTTTTAGTGTTTTGGAAATTAACTCTTTGACCCTGTTTACACTTGGTTTTAAAATGCGTCTTGGGCGATCGGATCACAAGTGGACAGCCGAGACACATCGCTGTTTACACCTGTGTTTATCATGCGTCTCCAAGGTGTCCAGCTGACCACTTGTGTTCAGATGTCATTACTGCCTACGTCACTTCCGCTAGAAGGTCAGAGGGCCCTGCGCACAGTTATTACGTCAGTCTGTCGCCAGACAAGCGCCAGATTTGTTTAGCACGGGCTAGCTAAGAAAACAACAATGTTTCAAGAACTAATATACATGTACGGGCTATTCCAACTGTTGAGATTGACAGGACAAAGTCATTTGCGATTTGCAAAAGAGCGCAGGACAAGACGACTGTTACGTCCTTGTCGGGGACGCATCAGGACACATTACACTACTTTACACTACAAAAGATATGTGGTCAAATGCGTCCCAGACCACCTCGGCAAGTGGTTTGAGTGATCAGATCACAATACGTCTTGATGGTCGTTTAAACTTGTATTTAGCGCTGTCCACTTTTAAAACCAAGTTTAAACAGGGTCTCTGTGTTCTGATGTTGTTTTTCAGGGATTCCCCAGCTGGTCCTGCTGACTAAAGTAGATGAAGCCTGTCCTGTTGTGGCAGAGGACCTGAGGAACATTTATAAGAGCCAGTACATTAGGGACATGGTGAGATCTACTTCAAATTCACCTTCACGATTTTCCTTAACTTTCCCAAAGTGCATTTCAGTTATTTGATGAGGTTTGTGTTATTAGTTAGGCACTGATGGAGGGAGCTGGCTGTCATCACGGCACTGTTAGCACTTAACTCTCTGTTGGGATATTTGTTTCCTTGATTAAAGCAATATTCCACTTAGTTTTAACATGGGGGTTATGTGGCCCTTGACCGCCATGAAAACCAGAATATAAACTACTCACCAAGATCGGATGCAGCTGGGCGAGTTTGTAGCGTTCAGATTTTTACTTCCCATTCATTTGGAATGGGAAAACTTACATTTAACAAGTTTGTGAACAGATTCAACAACATATCCTGCTTTTAAGAGAATAAAGCAGTCGGTCGTCATTTTGCATTTCTATTCTTGGTTTACACTAAAATTAGCATTAGTAATTATTTAAAAATAAAAGTAGATCAAACAGGAATCATCTGTCCTAAATGGTATACCTCCTCTATGTTCTCTTCTATCAATAAAAATGCTATTTGGCAAAATTCTGTTCTAAAACATTGGACCAACAGTCAATTGAAAATCACAGTAGCAGGATCTGTTGTTGAATCTGTTCATAAACGTGTTAAATGTAATTTTTCAGGCTATTTCTGTGACCTCATTCAAAAGTACAAACGCTACAAACTCATCCAGCTGCATCTGATCTTGGTGAGTAGTACATATCGTGGTTTTTCATGGTGAAGTGCCAAATAACCCCCATGATATAGCTAAGTGGAATATTGCTTTAACTTCATTTTCTGCATCAAGTCTGTTTGAATTTATCTAAATAAATTCAAGGCTTGCTGGTCAGGCTGGAGTGCCTGATGTAAGCCTTGTATGGCTCTCTTCCTATTTTGACAATTTCAGTATTTTTCTCAAAAAGCACCTTGTAGTACCTGGAGTTTGTGATATTTTTCAGCACTTGGCCGCTCTTTGAATTGATTTCCATGTCAGTTTCTTTTATCTACGTAATTCAGTTCTGAACTTGTTTTTTTGTGTTTGTTTCTTTGTTTTCTTCTGTTTCATTTGCACAAACAAAAATTTTTTTTTTTTGTCTCTTCCTCCTGCGTATAATAATTTTATATGTGCAAATAAATAGACTAAACCAAACTAACCTAAGCCAAACAAAGCTACAGTAAGCAGTGTTACTCGTACTACTCGTCCTGGACTGGAACTTGAATATTAATGACTCGGACCCCGCCTCCCCCCCCCCCCCCCCCCCCCAACCTGGCAGGATGACAGGTTACCAAAACGAATCCGAAGAATGAATGAATCAAATACAAAAATGCAACAAAGTCAACTTTTCCACTCTGGTTCAAACCAAAGAAAACCAGCTGCAGGTTTGATCGCAGCCTGAACATAAACTGCCCTAACCTAAATGTCCAGGCGGTGGTTTTGTGGTTTTGTGTTCCAGGTGCAGGAGGTCAGCGCTCGGCTCGGCGTGCCGCTGTCCTGCGTTGTTCCGGTGAAGAACTACTGCGAGGAGTTGGAGTTGGACCTGAACTGTGACATCCTGCTGCTCAGCGCCGTCCTCCAGATGCTTCGCTTCGTCGACAACTACTTTGATGACCTCAGTGACCGATTCAGCAACCTGGAGACAAAAGAATAGGGAGGCTTATAGCAACTGATGTAATGAATTTGAAAGGAACTGATGATAACTTGTCAAAATGTAATGAAATGTCCCTCTAAATGAGTCAAAAACATAATACAGCCTGATAGTCATGATTTTTTTAATGATAATGTAATACATTTTTACATTAACTGCCAATGATTACTTTACAAGGGGTGTATCAGATGTTAATACATTATCTGGCAATTTATTCCATTAACAGGTTTTATTAAATTTTTGACACATGGTGGAGTTTATTACAATTTGACAAGTTATTACATTATCCTACATTTATTGCATTATCAGTTACTATGAGGATGCAGGGTTATTCTTTGCTGCAGCAGGACTAAAACAGCTTGAGATAACCGTTTGGCAGTAGGCGTTAGATCATTTTGTGTCCTGTACTGTGTAATTTAGGGAGTGTTCACACGCAGCATGTTCTGAGCAGAACTCTGCAGTGTTTCCTCCTTTATTTCAGTGTGTTTGTCCAGGTGAGAAGAGATGACCTTTGAACTCTGGAGGCACCAAATAACGGCACCGAGAGTCTCAGTCCTCTAACAAGAGAACTGCAGTGTGGGGAGAAGCGTAATAATGTGATGACATTTTGTTGCTACAACTTGGAAGCGTTCACGTGTTTCACTCGGAACGCTCACATCCCAAAACATTTTTATTTATTAATTTAAACCAACCATAAACAAAGTGCAGCAGACCTTACTCACTGTAAGTACGCTTGATTGTATTACTGTGAAAACAACTGATAATTTTAATTTTTATTGTCTTGGACTGCCGACATCGATGGATTTGCTGCAGTGTGTTGAAACGTTTCCGCAATTCATGACGCAAAATGGGAGAAATCAGAGCCCGCAAAAAAGCCACTAGGAGGTTGATTGGTAGTAAATCCCATATGACATGAACGCGGCATGAGAATTTAATCCAACCAACCACAGCAAATAACCCCAAAACGCAAGGGATTATGGGTACAAGGAGATGGCGTTAACATCTGGTAGCCAGCAGTTCATCATGCTGGGAAAAAAGATAAAAAGGATAACCAACACAGAAAATGATAATCAAATACAAACTTTACCTAGTCTGAAATTTTGACTGCTGAACACGAGTCGGAGTTAGACCTCCTGCTATTCAAATACTACTGTGTCTGTGTGCTATGTGCATTTCCTTACATACATTTCCAATTGCTGAGTCTCCTCAGAGCAAAATCTCGTAATCTCCCAGATTCCCATGGAGGAAGAACAGCACAAATGGTAGATGGCCTGGTATGGAGCGAAACTTTACACTAAAGTATTGTAACTGCACTCAGAGTTATTGTAACTGCATGACAGTAATCTGAGCTGAGCAAACTTGTAACTGAAATAGTAACTAACTGTATTCAAGAGTATTGTAGCTGAAAGAAAACAATTCACAAGTGCACATCTTGAGTCACATGTGTGTTTTTGGTGTTTTGTGTCATTTCAACTATCTCCCCACACTTCTGATTCCCACAGCACAGCTTGATCATGCACATGGCCATAGTACAGGACATGGCTGCTGCTGCCTCTGATGACCGCTCGGGGGCAGCATGAACTGTTTCCTCTAGAGGATCTTTGTGTTGATTGCTTTCACCTGTTTATCATTTAGTCATTAGTTTCACCTGCTCAGTGGCCTATTTAAGTGCTGTGGTGTTTTCATTTGTTGCTTAGTATTGAGTTTTTTTATGCCTAGTGCTGTGACCTCAATCCCTAGCTTTTTGAATTGTTGCCTACTAGTCAATCAGTAAAGTTCTGCTTAAGTTTACTTGCAACTGTCTCCAGCTTCATCTCTGCATTTTGGGTCCACTCAGCTTCCCTTGTTTCAACTACAGAGCTAGCCAATCAGATTCGATTGTCAAAAATGATCAAGTCTGCATAAAAAAATCTCACATGGTAGGAAGACAGCAAATCCAGTTCATTCTTTGGAGCTGCTGTTTTTCTAATGTGGGATTTTCATTCTTTTTCAGTGGAAGTTGTTTTTCATATTGTACAAGAATGAACGGCAGCAACTGGCTTCTTCTGAAGAGAGGAAAACAAGACTTGATATCTCCAACCATGACTGAGTGCAGAGACAGAGAGGAAAACAATACCGGTGTTATCCTTTAACAGGAAAGACAACAATCGTTCAAAACTAAGAATACGCAACTAAAGTCAATCCGTCACCTGTATGTTTCTGAAGCCGTTTTGGAGACTCTGCATCATCACTGCAGATGTGTGACATTCTGTTAATGCTAACTGTTCAGTCATTAAAATCTCATTTCCCATGTGTCCTTGTTAGTGAAAGAGCAAGGAAACAAAGAACATCTTTTCTGTTGTGATCACAGCAAACCAAACATTTCACAAAGTAACGTCTGCACTTGTGTTGCGTATTACAAATGGGCATACAGATACATAAGTATTTCAAAAAAGACAAATTGAATACTTCCAGGTGTGGACTGCAAATGGGGTAAAAAAAAAAAAATCAAATCACTCAATTGAGACTCTGGAGCAGTGCTTAATTTGTGCACCTCGTGGTTTTGGACTACCTGCATTCCGGTACTTTGCGTGGACCCGGCACCTCTAGTGGCATGAAAGTTTTTTTGTTTTTTTTTGTCTGCCATGTAATAATCCCAATAGTTGACTCTTCCTTTCCCCTCCCTTCCAAAAACCTAATTGGCTCATTTCCATCGTCATGGCTAAAAAGACAGTTGAATTCGCGGTCCATATGTTCGCTGTGTGGACTATTTTTGGAAAATTAGACAAGGTAAGCATGTTTTTTTTTTTTTTGTAAACGTGTTACAGTTCTCTGCTGGGACAATAATATCTAAATTCATATTTGCATAGATGAAAACAGATTGTGGAGTGCGATTTCATTATTCGCTGACATTGTTTCCTACGTTCAAAATAGATATGAAAGTACCGTATTTCCTCTAATAGTGGCCGGTAGTCAATTAAAAGCCGGGTCTCCGATAATGGCCAGGGCGTGGTCGACACGAACAAATAAAGGCCGGCCCCAAATAAAGGCCGGGGGAAAAAACAAAGGAAAAAACAACGGTGGATACCGGTAAACTCCTGGTGCCTGTTATATAATGTAACTGTAGTTTGTAGTAACGTACAAGTGCCACAAGATGGCAGTAGCTCTATCCCCATTCAAGTTAGCAGAAGGCTAACCGGAAGTTAGCCCGCTCGGCCGACGGAAGTCTCTGGAGCATGCCGTCGTCGATTACCGTAATTATCGTAATGCATTGCAGTAACAAAAAAACGGCTACCTAACGAACCCCAACAGAAGCAGATCAGAAAACAAGGAGGCTTCGTACTAAAATATGAGCAAATATACTTATCAAACAGAGGGAATTAGAAATAAAGGCCTGTCTGTAATATAAGCCTGCTTCCAATAAAGGCCTGGCACCCTCTGCAGTTGAGGTAAATAAAGGCCCGGGCCAATATTAGAGGAAATACGGTATTTGTGTTGAATATTAATGCGTAACTACTCAAGAGTGTTTATGTATGATTAGGATGTCTCACAGCCAAGTATGCGAGCATTTTTATGTTGTGCACAGCGCAGTTATATCTTTAGTCCACTACTTGAAGGGCAGGTTTGGACAAAATTAGCATTATGTAGCCTATACAATAATCAAATATTGTTATAGGCCCCCGGTAGTCGGAGCTCTAAGGTCATATAGTCGGTAATTTCGTAATGTTCAGGCTGTTGGTCTACAGTAAGCTGTATGGCTGTACTGAGCACCACCGTGCCTCCAACACGCGTGTTGTCTTGATATGTTCCGGAACCTTTTCCCTCCGGACCGACCCGCGGGAACACCGACCCCGTGGTGTTCCGGGACCTCAGCATTCACAAATTAAGCACTGCTCTGGAGTCAATTCAACCAATGGCTGGAAAAGCCCTGTTGGTACATTTAACACAATAAGAGCACTCATGGCATATAAAAAGGGTCTCAATTTGTTTCAATCTATAGAACAAAAAAGGACAGTGGCAAAAAAAAACAGCTCAATTATATGTTTGCTACTTTTGCAAGCCAAAACCACTGGGTAGGAATTATTTGGACCCCAGCCATCTAGACCAGTGGTGGGAAGTGTGTGTGTGTGTGTGTGTGTGTGTGTGTGTGTGTGTGTGTGTGTGTGTGTGTTTACAGAAATTATGTGTTAAAAAAAAAAAAAAAAAAAGTTAAACATGAAAATAGTTTGAATTCTTTGTGGATCTTTCTGGGTCTTGCTGATGCACTAGAAATGAGTAAAAACCACAACTACTAACATTACATTGATACATACTATGAAACTCTAAAGGTAATTCTCCATCTAGAGATAATTGTGCCTTCCTTTTTGCCACTGGACACATGAAAAGCGACACATTGCTCAGACAGTGTGAATGTATTCAACTGTATGTGAAGCAGTGGTGGAGCTCAGTCAACTCTCCCAGGATTATTAAAGGGTTAATTAAAAAGAAACTGCAGGAAACTTCTGTTATAAACAACAGCAGAGGAAGGGAAGATGTTAACAGTGTAACTATGAGAGAAAGAGGGGAGGCTACATTAAAACAGGGGGAGGATCCTAACAGTCAGAGGCTTCATATCTTCTAGTTTTCTCAGCTCCAGATCTGATTCATGTTGGATGAAGCTGCTGATTAACCTGCTGCTGTTTCCCTGCATTCATTTGACTGTGAGTATTGATTCTGCTCTCACATTTAGACTACACCTTTAATATGGTGATATTATAATGGTATTACATATTGTGGCTAATGATGTAGCAATAGCTTGATAATGCTTTTAAAATTAAAAACCTCAAGATGCTACTGGGCATTGTAATTTGTAGTTTTTTCATTTTGCCTATTTGATCAATAGACTGCAGTCAGTAATAATGTAGGTTGTTGTAAATCATTTCTATCCGCAACATGTGTTTTGAGTCTGTCAGGAAACAAAACTTAACAGTCAAAGTCAGAGTTTTATCTGAACCAGTGTCAAGGTAGAATCAAAGATGGTGTAGCAGAAGGGAAAGCACTCCCTGAGCACGAGGCAGTAAGTCCATAATGAATCAGTGTCAATGGAAAAGTTGTACAAAATCTGAAATAGTGACCAGTTGAAGTCATTTGGGAATGACAATTTGGGAATTTGCTTCATGTGTCTTTGGTCTAACATGTAACATTATTTTTTCTATTTAAAGACTGTAAATATGGATTCTGATTCTTCATCTTGAAGTATCTGGATCAGAATGATCCTATCTGATGTTTTTTTGAAAAACTGATTCAAAATCACCAAGATAATTCTAATCACGATACAACATCAAGATTCAAGAATCCATATTTGCTGTATTTATGTAAATATACCTACTTGTCCATCTGTTGGGCAAATAATGTTTCAACATGTTAGGCCAAAGAGACATCAGGCAACTAGATAAAAAAAAACAAAAAAACAAAACAGCCTTATGTGTAGAATATTAACCTCAATATATCATTCTCAAATAAATTTTGATAGCATAGTATAGCTGTAGAAAAATGAGACCATCGTGGTCTAAATTGATTAAGTGTATGTGTTGCTCAATCTATTTCTCTCTGGGTACAATTTGGCGGAAATGTGCAGGACTGACATGCAGCACAAAGACAGAGCCGCAACCAACCAAAACAGGAAGAGGACTCACTCTGAATTGCTCTACTTGTTCGCACGAAAGCGAATACCAGAGAAAGTACAGATGCTGTCCAGTCCCACAGCACTGTAGTTGAAGTTACTACAGTCCTGGAATAATCAGGGTAACCACATCATTCACCCAATGTATTGTCAAGAAGAATGGACCCACTCTACTACACAGATATCTTTCAGTATTATAGTAACTTGTTAGCCATAACGTTTCATTGGCATTCCCCAAACTTAATAAAAACCTGAAACGCAAAAAACTGCTTTGCTCGTTCAATCTAGTTCTAGTTAGATTTCCACCATTTGAAAAAAGTCACATTACACTTAATAATGGAATGCACAAAATTAACACAAATTATGGGACTTTTTAAATGATAGCAGGTAAGTGGCCAACAGTAGAAGACGGAAACTTAAAAATTAAAAACCTCAAGATGCTACTGGGCATCGTAACTTTGTAGTTTTTACATTTTGCCTGTTTTGTTCAATAGACTGCAGTCAGTAATAATGTAGGTTGTTGTAAATCATTTCTATCCGCAACATGTGTTTTGAGTCTGTCAGGAAACGAAACTTAACAGTCAAAGTCAGAGTTCTGTCTGAACGGTCTGATGGTGTAGCAGAAGGGAAAGCACTCCCTGATTAGCCAGACGTGACACTTGAGGCAGTAAGTCCATAATGAATCAGTGTCAATGGAAAAGTTCAAAATCTGAAATAGTGACTAGTTAAACGCAGTTTTAAACCTTTTTGGCTTTTTTGGAGGTTTGTATTTTTACAGGTATATAAGAGATAAATTATATATAGGTCCAAAATCGCTGAACTTATCCTGTAATGGATGTGTTGATGCTACTGGTCGCTAAAGTTAACATCCGTCTACATCTTTTGGAAAGCTGAAGAGAGAGAAATCTTGGAGCAGCCCATGGCTACACAATGCCGTGGCATCTCCTGACCTAACGTTAACAGATAAGGTATTAGATCGCAAAACAAACTAAACGCTCAACATCAAAGTGGCAGAAGTGTAATTCCCAGGGGCAACGGGGGGTCGGGTCCTCCTTAATGTTCAAAGAAAGCTAATTTTTCCCTTCAATATTGTAGCGTACACCAATACAATATAATCGATTTGACTATGCAGGCAATGTGACCGCACATTTTCTTGCCGGTCTGCCTGCTATGGGGCCAGATTTGTCTAAAAAATAAATAAATGCACATAACACAAATGTATAGTATATCATGACTCATAAATAAATAAACAAGGATGGTCACAAATGTATTTTCCTGTCCGCAGGAAACTTGCATAAATGCGAAACAATTCCACATATATTTCCAAGTTGGAAGATTATTTTTCTAAAGTTATATATTAAACCTGCAATAAGTGATTTCAGATCCTCTAACCAATCCTGAAACTAACATGTGCTATATGAGACATAATGATATAGACCAATATCCACACAGCAGCTTGTTCAACTAGTAAACTTGCTACCTGCCTCTTCACTTGTCATTGTGGGACATGTGACCTTCAGCGGGAGCAAAATCTGGCAAAGCGAGACTGGTAACCGGCATCATTTCTCCATGTGTACGTTCATCTTAGCTATTAGCCTTTATGCACGGTCCTTCACGAGGTTTGTCCTTTGGGACCTCCGTAGTCCATTAGCTTTGCTGTGGGTTTATTTACAAATGTGTTGTGGTTTCTGTCATCATCTAGTGGTCGGAAAATCGCTTAATGCAGCTTTAACATCATACAAATTGCATTTGAAGTGCTTCGTGTGAGTGTGTGTGTGTGTGTGTGTAGGGAAAAAAGTATTTCATGGTAAGGAAGTCCCAACTTGTGCATACGACATGCCTCTGTGTACACACACACAATATATAAAATGTATTTTGATACAATTTTTGTCATTGTTACCGTCTGGTAACACTGCCCCTCTCACTCTACTGCAATAGAAACTTAGGGACATACGCAACAGTCTTTGAAAACTATGATAAACGTTGTTTTGCAAAACACAATGCTCACAGTATAATCATGTATGTATGTTATCTTGTTATCTTGGAAAAATTGTAAAAAACCCGAGCTTTCTGTCAATAGTTGTGTTCTATTTGGATAGGAACTATTTTTTCTCAAAGACGCACTACCTTCTAAGCCGGTGTAAGCGTCCACGAGAGCCAGAAGAATGCCAATGTCTCCAAAAATAACTGCTGACAGAAAGCTCTTTTTTTTTTCTCAGTTTTTTCCTTGTTTTTCAGGAATTTTAGGTTTTTATTTTGAAGGCAAAACTGTGATACTTCCAGTCTTATTTTGGCTATCTGGCAGCTGGTGCAGCTCTGGAGCATGACCTGCCTGATTGGCAAACACCCTCTAAGGATGACAAGTCGCAATCCACACAGCTACAGAGAATCTGCATTGATTGAAACTATTAAAACTGACAAAACATGTTATGAGTGATCACTTAATCTAAAAACAAGGTGTCATAGAGCGAAGCAAACTAAACAGTTCAGCAGTATTGCAGAAAGAAGGCAAGTGAATGATCCTGGTTCAGTGTGCCATCTGTAGACAAGCCTCCTAACGGCCACAAGGGGGCAGATAGGCTAACCCTGAGTGAATGAATGAATCAATGTTAGCAATGAAAGCTGAACCAGTATTTCTCTTTAATGCAACTCTGTTTGTTTTGGATTCAGAGACCACAGTGAGTGAACTTCAGAGGCTCCAGACAGTCAGGATCCTTACGAACCTTAGCAGACCAACCATCCACCATGAACCCCAGTCTAACCAAGCTCCAGCAGAGAGCGCTCTGCTCCCAGCTGGGACATGTCAAGCTGCAGCTGCTATACAAGGCCAGCATCCATGGTTTCACCAGCGCAGCCTTCCATCAGCGATGTGACAACAAGAGTCCCACAGTGTCAGTGGGCTATAATGCCTCTGGCTACGTCTTTGGAGGCTACACCAGTAAACCTTTTAATCAGTCTGAAGAGTTCATGCAAGATGACCAGGCATTTCTTTTCACCTTCAGTGAAGCAAATCTTCTCAAATATCCGGTCACCACTTCCGCTTATGCAGTGAATATGATAAGTGACAGTGGTCCTTATTTTGGAGAAGATTTGGTTCTTGTTAATGAAAGCGAAGCAGTAGCCTATAGTGATCCAGGAAACTATTACAACTTCGCTGCGGCAGAAATGCATGGGAACGACCTCCAGCTAACTGAGTGTGAAGTCTATCAAGTCAAGGGTGAGTTTAATACAAACAACCAGATTTTGATGCTTAGCCATTTCTAGCCAAATGTCAATGCAAATATGATATGAACATTTATGCATCTTCAATACACATTTATGTAAAATGTTTTAATATCTAAAGTGCGTAAATTATTTGTTAGTAGGGCAATTTCTGCTGAATTTAGCCATTTTGAACCCATTTTTGCCTCGGTCCCAACTGGCATTGTGTCTTACATCAAGTCCATCACTCCATCAGATAATATAATGTCAACTGCCAGAAAACATATGAGTCATGTTTGATGCTGACCTTGCCTTTGATGTTCATGTAAAGAGAGTTATATCTTAGACCTCTTAACCCATTAGAAGTGAGTGAGTGCAGCCTTAGGTTCCTGGGCCGGGCCGTCTGGTCATTCCTACATCTAGACTTCAGACTAAAGGAGACCGGTCCTTCACCGTCAGGACTGACAGAATCAGTGTGATCGTTTGACTATCTTCTTCAGACAAGCATAAATAAACAAACAAGATGACAAGTAGACTTAGACTTCTCAACACTATGTAGGCCAGGGGTAATCAAACTTTTTTATTGAAAGTCCACTTATGAATTTTACACAAGTTCAAAGGTCCGGAACAATGCCAATGTAGCGTCCGAGGTGTGTGGGCTCAAATATACTCTTATGTATACAAAAACTCAGGAACTTGTACTCTTGGAGTGTCAGGAAAACCGCCTCCATTTATTTCTCAACACAACACAACGTCGCCTTCACTCTGACGTCACAAGCCTGCGCCTACTCGCTCCAGGCATTACCAATTGAAGACTGTTCAATCCAGCGCCTACATATGTCCCCCCTTACTGAAAGAAATGTCCCCATTTCTATGCACAAAAATAGATTACAACAAAACAAAAACAAAGATAAACATATGCATGTAAACAGAATACACGTGGAAAAGTGCGCATGTAAACACAACACATAAATAGGCCATGTGATAGGCACTCAAGTAACAAAACATGTCAGACTCTGTCTGAGTTACCCTGAACATACATATATTAAAAGTAACAGAACATAGCAGCAAACAACACCCATCAGAAGTGCATAACAGCAGTTTACACCACATTCACACGCTACCCCCTTATGAACACAGGGAATCAGAAACACATGAGCATGTATACGTGTGACAGTCAGCCCATCACATAGTCCATAAAGCGTACAGGGGGTCGCGCTGACCTCCCAGCCCGGGAGATCCTAGGTGGGGCAAGTGCGTGCTCAGGGGAATCAAATGAACCAGCATCCGGTTCAAGATCACAGTCCATGTCCGTGTTAGAAACGAACGAGCCGGCGGGGCTACCAGGGGAGGCAGCATCCCCCTGCAATGCAGCAGGTGGGGAAAGGGTGAAGAGAGTCCTTGATGGGCCTGCCAAAGGAAAGGCCACAGGTAGGTTGTAGTGCCGCAGCCTGTCATAATGAACGGTTTGGAGAGGGGGCTCATCCCCAAATGGGCTACTAATCTGATATGTGACCCCCACCTCGTCGTCCCTGTCCATTCGTCGTTGTACCAAGTAAGGCCCCTTCCAGTGGGGAGCCAGTTTACGGCGGCTCTCTGTGGGATCGTTCAACCACACAAGATCCCCAACCTCGTAAGGGTTGTGCCTTAGCCTGGTGTCATAGTAAGTCTTGTCTTTTGCTCGCCACAAGGTTGTTGTCCCTCATCTGACCAAACGCTGTGTCCAAGCACTTGAGGAGAGAACTAGCGAAGTCCCCCGGGGGGCCACGCACCGGGTCGCCCTGCACCAGTGGACCCAGCACAACATCCACAGGTGTCCGAGCCTCCCTGCCGTGTGTGAGGAAGTAAGGTGTGAACCCTGTGCTGGAATGGACACTGGTGTTGTACGCAAACGCGACCTGCAACAGAAAAGAGTCCCACTCCCCTTCACAAGACAGGAGAGTCTTTGCCAACTGATCGATAAGTGTCCTATTAAATCTTTCTACCATCAGATTTTGGATTGTATGGTGTGATGTGTGTTTTCTTCACACCCAACATCCCGCACAAATGTCTCACCACGTCCGATTCAAACTGCTTACCCATGTCTGTGTGCAGTGTTTCCATTACCCCATGTTCTAGGATGTAGTCCTTAAAGAGACACTCGGCGACTGTGGTGGCTTTTTGGTCAGGGATGGCATACAGGTTAACAAACTTGGTGAAATAGTCCTCAACAACCAAATCATACCGGTTGCCTTTAGACGTGACTGGCAACTCCAGTATGTCGGTCGCGACACGTTGGAAAGGTCTCTCCGCCTGTGAGGTTCTCATAGGGGCATGGTGTCGGGGTACCGGGGACTTCCTCCTTTGGCAGGCGTAACATTGATCACACCATGTTCGAATGTCACTGTACATATAGGGCCAATAACACACACTTCTTGCGCTCGCCAAGACCCGTTCATAGGCCAGGTGAGCTGTCAGAGGGGCCCCATGCAGATGTCCCAGGACCTCCGGGACCAAGACAGCAGGGACAACAATTTGAGTAGACTGCCCTGCATCAGACAGCCAAACAACTCTGCATAACAGTCCATCAATGAAAGTTAACCGGGGAAACTCATGCCATAGTCTCCTCAGACCCCAACTAGCACCCTTCAACCTCCACCTAGGAGGTCTCTGACCATTTTCCAGCCAGGACAGAACTTGCCCAATGTCTGCGTCCTTCTGCTGGAGCTCCCTGACACTGGAGCCATTGTGTGACAGGGTGTAGATTAAGGCCTGGTCCGTAGGAGCCTGGAGATCAGGAGGAGAACGGGGGCTGGAGCTGAGGTCCACGGCAGGGATTGTGGTAGGAGTGTCAACGGCGCGCACAGCACTGGGGTCATTGTCCATAACCGTTTGGGTACCTGTGTTCACGAGAGTGTGGGTGGCACCAGGTGCGTCACAGTCCATTTGCACTGCATAGGGGTCAGGCCTGCATGAAAGAGCATCCGCATTAGTGTGCTGGGCCCCACTCTTGTGCACGATCACCCAGTCGTATGGGTCCAGCTCCAGGGCCCAACAGCCCACACTATCGCCCACAACTCCCTGTCGTACGTAGATCATCGTCGTTCGGCCGCCGTGAGGGAGTGACTAGCATAGGCCACCACCTTCTCCAGGCCGTCCATTTCTTGTGCCAACACTGCCCCCACAGCGATTTGCGATGCGTCTGTGTACAGCGTGAAACGTTGGGTGAAGTCTGGGTGGTTCAGGGTTCAGCACAAAGGGCGTCTCGCAAGAACTCAAACGCCTCCTGGTAGTACGCTGTCCATTGAAACGGGATGTCCTTTCCCGTGAGATAATTGAGGGGGGCGGTGCACTGGGCAAAACACCTCACAAATCTCCTGTAATAAGAGCAGAGCCCTAGAAAGGCAAGCACCTCCGTAGCGGACCGTGGGACGGGCCAGGTTTTCACCTTGTCTGTGTTTCGTGATGACGTGACAAAGGAAGACCACGTGATCGTGGCGTTCAATCGCAGCCCAGCTGCTCCAATCCGGGTGAAGACCTCCCCCAGAGCAGAGAGGTGGGCCTCAAACGATCTGCTGTAGATCAGTATATCGTCAAGATACACCATGCAGATGTGCCATGGCAGCCCCCTTAACACCAGCTCCATGACCCTCTGGAAGGTCGCCGGTGCATTGGTGAGGCCCATGGGCATGGATTTGAATTGATACAGGCCCTGGCCGGTGGTGAAAGCGATCTTTTTACGGTCCTCCTGCGCCACTTCCACCTGCCAGTAGCTGTCAGAAAAGTCCAAGGTGCTGAACCAGGTGGCCCCCGATAGGGCGTCCAGCGTGTCATCCACTCGCGGCAGCGGATGAGAGTCTTTTATCGTCACAGAGTTGAGACCCCTGTAGTCCACGCAGAATCGCCATGTATTATTCTTTTTCCTGACGAGCATCACGGGAGAGGACCAAGGGCTACAGCTCTCCTCAATGATGCCGTCCTCCAAAAGGCACTGCACTTGTCTGTTTATTTCCCTCCGCTTCTTGGGGGAAGTACGGTAGGCCCGTCGCTTTATCGGGGAATGGTCACCTGTTTGGATGCGGTGTTTGATCAGACTGGGGTTTCCTGCCCCACCCCGTCCGGAGTGGAACACCCCCTGATGTTTTCCCAGCAAGGCCTGCAGTTGTTGCCTCTGTTCAGCAGACAACGGACAGTCAGATACATCCGGCAGAGAAGCAGCCACCTGTTGAGAATCAAAAACCTCTGCAGGGGTGAGTAAGTCACATTCATCAACATGGTAAAATACCCCCAGATGGGAGCCAGGGTGCAGTTTCAGTTCATGGTCAGTCGGGTTGAGCAGCCGCGCTACAGTTCACCCATTCTTCACCGGCGCCACTGTACGTGTGACCACCAGGCCCATGTTATCACGCACCTCAGGCTCCAAATAGCCCAGATAAGAGTCGATGGGTGGTCCGGTAGTGCGGGGGGGGGGGGCTCTACCTGAACAATCATTTGGCTAAAAGGCAGAATAGTAGCATCAACAGACATAGAGATGTTACAACATTCTGGTATGAAGTCTGTGGCCTGCATGAAAGGAATGTCGATGTCTCCAAGGTAGAGCAGTCCTTTAACATACGCTGTAGGCTTGGACTCACCCACCGAACATGAGCCCATCGAGGGATCAGGAGCTACTACTGCCGAGCTGCCATTTTGACCCTGGGGTGGCGAAACTGGCATCCGGGTCTCGATGCCAGCTACCGGAAGTTTCCCCGCTCCTGTCCATGCGGGGATGGAGATGGTGATCGTCGGGAGGGAGATAAAAACCTCACTCCACGCCTTGGCTGCTGTTCCTCTCTCTGTCTGGTCGGCACGGCGAGAAGTCAGCAGCGGTGTCTCGGGTCCCTCGCTCTCGTGGAGACCATTCCCTGGTGCTGTATCCTCCCAGTGGTCTGCGCCGTGGAGAACGGCCCCTCATGCGGTCGTCCATCTGGAAATCCCCGGCGGTAGACCTGCAGCCAAACTCGCCACAGTCACAGCGACAGGCACGCCGTTGCTCTCTGCGCACCCCTGGGTCATGCAGATGATCCCCGGGAAAGGGGGAGCTCCGTCTGCCATTCTCAGTCCCATGGCTACATGCTCTCAAGTCCCTCACTTGTCTGTAAGTTGCCCATCTTTAAAGTGAGGCGTTAAACGACATGGATGAGCTTCTCCGTCGCGTTAGCATTACAGTCCACAACAGTACCCGGTGGCGAATCGAGAGTGGCCACAACGGCAGGATGTGGGGGAGAGTAGGGTGAACCAGGCGTGCTCGCCCTCATAGCTTGCCTGGCACGCTCACAACGGCCCGCTATTATCAACACCTCCTCCATATCAGTTGCCCCCTGTTCGTGGCATTTAGCTTGGAGAGCAGGGTCAAGGCCAGCAAGAAAATGCCTGAATTTCTCCCCATTCATTGCAGCGCGGTATTAATCAGGAAATGCTTCAGCCACGAGCCTGGAAATGTCGGCCGCGTAAACCTCCAAACTCTCGTTCACATGGCGGGGCCGCGCAGACACACACATCTGGAAATATAGGAGGAATTGTTTCTGTCCAAACGCCTCCTTTAACTTCTCCTTCATACGTTCGTAATCGCATTGTACATCTGCAGGAAAGCTTCAAATATACTCTTATGTATACAAAAACTCAGGAACTTGTACTCTTGGAGCGTCAGGAAAACCTCCTCCATTTATTTCTCAACACAACACAACACAACACAACGTCGCCTTCACTCTGACGTCACAAGCCTGCGCCTACTCGCTCCAGGCATTACCAATCGAAGACTGTTCAATCCAGCGCCTACACCAGTAAAACGCACCAACATAAATCAACATCCATAACTTGTCCAAACGTAACTTAAACATAACTTTAAGTAGCCAACACACATTCAATACTACAGTGTGGTGGCTTGAATCAGTGGAGAAATGGCTGTTTGCCTGTAACCGATGCCTTGAACCTGGGCACTTGGGCACTGACCCAATTGTTCACTGGTCAAACTGCTGCTGTAGGAGTTTTTAACAATGTTCATTGTGGAAAATCCAGATTCACATCGATACGTGGAACGAAACATGGTGAGCACATGAATGGCCGCCTTCTGAAGCTGGGGAACATTTGCTGCAGTAACGCAATCGGCGACCCGTCTCGCTTTGACAACAAAGCGGAGGGGTAATTTGTTGTTTGTTGCCAGGCAACCAAAGTAGCGCTGAGTTGTTCTCTTGAGAAGTTACGCATGACGCGCGGATTTTATCCGCTCAAGTTGAACTATTTTCAACTCTTTGCGCGACCAAACACTGTGGAAAAATCCGTGATCCGCGGCACACAAACACACACACAAGCGGCTCCATGAGTAAAAATCAAGGATGGTTAACTTGCGCTCTGCAATGTGTGTCACACATGTGCTCATGGCCTCGCGCACACAAGTAAATGCACGTTCTATCACACAACGCGTCGGACATTAATGTGACACAAGGTCCGGTCCAGATTGATTTGTAGTTTGGTCCGGATCCGGACCTTGCTCTGGAGTTTGAGAAGCCCTGATGTAGGCCAACTTGTGATTTGATGGTTTTGAATGTGTTGTTTCTGCTCTCTCCTTGCTTTTCTGTCTTAAGTGCTACTTTTCAATAGAAGATTTGACCTTGTTTGGCCCTCAAACTGCATGAAGAGGAATGGAGGGGACTGTCCTTTATAAAATCTGTTGACAGACAAAGGGTTAAAGTGATTTTTGCCTTTTGTTTGAGGGATTTTTATTTTGAGATCACATCATGTGATCATGTTAATCAATGTTTCATAATTGTTAAATATAATTGTTACAAATGCTGATTGCTGATTCATTAATATTACAAAACATGTCTTGATTTCTAATGAATGTGCCATATAAACCCCTCAAAAATAATCTTTTATAGCTGGATGCTGATATTTTTGACACATTGGGTCAAATCTATTATTGTAAAAGTTGTTTTTACTCTTCAACAGAAAAAAAGGACCTAGAGAAGCCAGAAAGACAGGACCTAGAGAAGCCATGGAGGACCATAGTCTGGGAATCTAAGTAAGCTGGATAGATGCACCATTCTGTGCAATATTATGTTATGCTTTTCTATTAATATACTACAATTTACTATACTACACTATGCCATACTATGTTCCATGCACCATGACATTCCATGCTGCTATGCTTTGTTAAGTTTACTATACTGTATTTGTGAAAACTAATGCAAACTAGGTTGGTTTTACTGCTCAACCACTTGGTGTAATTTGGGTAAGAAGCAAGACAGAGACAGCAAAAGTTCCAGTTCATGCACTTTATCTGGTTCTTGAACAGCAGGGGGAAGAGGCACCTAGATTCCACTTAATACAATTGTTGTGTATGGAGTAAGGCCGCTGTCAAAAAAGACTTGTGCATGATTATCTATATTTGTGTATAAATACATCTCTTGTATACAAAAATGTGTTTTAGTACACCCTCGTACAAGTCATACATAAAACATAAAGTCGTAAAATTGTATGTTTTTTGTGAGAGTACAATTCCAAAAGCTATGACTTATGGATGTGACATAGATTTTTACGCCTACGACTTCTTCAATATGAATACGAATTGAAAAGTGTTAAACAACTGTCAATATGGGTCACGGGCAAAACGCATCAAGCAGAAGATGCATCGATTCCACAAAGTGCGCATGTGCCGGTTTGCCTACGTTTTCAGTGGGTCAAGCCCATGCATGTATTAAACTATGGATGAGGCGTTCGCGTAGCGACCGTGACGAGCTCTTCAGAGAAACCATCCTATCTGATCCAGGTATGACCCTATCATTTATTCAAGAACAATGTAACATTCCTGATCTTGCTCCATATAACAATGCTTTTATTTATCTTACATCCGATGTGAAGTGATTCAGTCTAGATAAAGCTGAGCTAAGCTAATGTTGGTAATAACGTTAGCATAACATTCCGGAGTCAGCTAACACATCCATGGGTTAATGTTAGGCAAATTAACTTAGTTAAAGATAGATAGGTTCGCTAGATCATAGCCTAAACTCTGCATTTGATTTGTCCCCCAGTCTGGTTTATTTTGTGTTAAGCGTTATTTTGTGTTTCTTACAGGGACTCAAGTTCATGCCACACATCACCAGGCAGCCTGTGGCTCTGCGGTTTTACTCATGCTTAACCAGGTGAGCAGTGTGACATGTGAGTTTGACATGGTTGATACATTAGTCACAGACAGCAATGACTTGGTAGCACCTTTTTCGCTCTACTGGAGCCTGTTCAGGGGCGATGTTTCAGCACACGCCAAAATTAACTAATTTTACAAAACTGCCTCTGTGCCTCGTAAATCAGTTTCAATACACAACGCAATTACAAAACTGGCACTGGCTAACTCCAAGCTAGCTTGAGGAGATAAGGAGGAGTTGTTGTTAACCCGTGGGTCGAGACCACCAACAGCTGGTAATACTGCCCCGCTTGGCCCTGAAGTTGATTGTGCTGTAGCAGGCACGTCTGTAAAAATCCATCAATTGATACTTGTTTTCGTTTCATTATCAGATTTGCAAGGTTGCACCTATTTTCTCAATAGCCTACATTACAATGACGACCAACGCGAGTCACGTGACGGCTGAAAAAAATCTGTCTGCGTGTGCAGAAAGTAACTGGAGAAGTACATTATTGCAGGGAAATTGTGCATTAATTGTGGTGAAGGGAATGAAAGTAATTTCTTTTGGGCTGATCTATTTTTTTATTTAGAGAAAGGATGATCAGAGAAAATGTGAACTGCTAAATTCTTTGTTTGTTTAATTAGGGCCCGAGCACCGACCGGTGCGAAGCCCTATTGAAATGCAAGGAATTATTATTGTATTTCCCTCCAATGAATCGCATTTTTAAGGGGCTAAAGGTGCTCGGATAGTTGCGAAACTTTGCACATGCCTCACAAGTGCTGAAAAATTTTATATTTTATGGGTCTTGCACATGGGTGTGGCAAAATGGCTCAATAGCGCCCCCTACAAAATTTCAAATAAATACCCGTCGGGCTACGTTTCACCTACATGTACGAAATTTGCCAGGCACATGTATCATGTCCAGACTTAAAAAAAAGGTCAATGGGTGCCATGACCTAAACCCAACAGGAAGTCAGCCATTTTGCATTTATTGTGGCATTTTTGGCCATTTACAGGGGTCATACTTTAACGAACTCCTCCTAGGAGGTTAATCGGATCCACCTCAAACTTGCTCAGCGTATATAACAGACCTTGACGATTAAAAGTTAATATAAGCTTGAGTTTTCGTCCAACGGCGTGGGCGTGGCGAGGCGTCGAATTTCCATGTTTCGCCATGAAACAGGAAGTGCTATGGAACTCGACTGTACATGGTCAAATCTGCCCCAAACTTCACATGTTTGATAAGTGTCATGGCCTCAAGACATCGACATGGCAATATTCAGTTATAGTCATAGCGCCACCTACTGGCAACACAGGAAGTGGTTTGTAACTCCACTGTACATGGTTACATCTGCCCCAAACTTCACATGTTTGATGAGAGTCCCGGCCTGAGCACATCGACATGCCAATATTCCGTTACAGTCATAGCGCCACCTACTGGCAACACAGGAAGTGGTTTGGAACTCGGCTGTACATGGTCACATCTGCCCCAAACTTCACATGTTTGATAAGTGTCCCGGCCTGAGCACATCTACAGGCCAATATTCCGTTACAGTCATAGCGCCACCTACTGGCAAAACAGGAACTGGTTTGTAACTCGGCTGTACGTGGTCAAATCTGCCCCAAACGTCACATGTTTGATGCCAGTCCCGGCCTGAACACAACTACAGGCCAATATTTACTTATGGTCATAGCGCCACCTACTGGCAACACAGGAAGTGGTTTGTAACTCAACTGTACATGGTCAAATCTGCCCCAAACTTCACATGTTTGATGATAGTCCCGGCCTGAAGACATCTACATGCCAATATTCAGTTATAGTCATAGCGCCACCTACTGCCAACACAGGAAGTGGTTTGTAACTCGGCTGTGCGTGGTCAAATCTGCCCCAAACTTCACATGTTTGATGACAGTCCCGGCCTGAAGACACCTACATGCCAATATTCAGTTATAGTCATAGCGCCACCTACTGGCAACACAGGAAATGACACGTTCTATAGT
The DNA here is from genome assembly GCF_048128805.1 of Centroberyx gerrardi. Lineage (NCBI taxonomy): Eukaryota > Metazoa > Chordata > Actinopteri > Beryciformes > Berycidae > Centroberyx > Centroberyx gerrardi. The sequence goes on along the minus strand of NC_136005.1, from coordinate 2,175,218 downwards.
GAAAATTCTGAGCCGCGTCCATCGGTCAGTGCCCAGTAACGATGCGGCGGCTGCAGCACATCCCTACATGCGCAAAGTGCGAGGGCCCGATCATCGCTGCTTGCAGCTTTAATTACTATAGAATTTTTTCTGAATGACTCCATAAAGCCAAGGTATGGCAACTGCCATACACTGCCATACCCAATCCACGCCCCTGAGCCAGTTCTTCACAAATGAAGCTGTTTTCACCCTGTCATGTAATCATCATGATGATGTTGATGTTTGTATGCTGTTTTTCCCACGGCGCAGCCGAGGGCATCATGAGGCAAATTCAGGTCATGCATTCAGTCAGCCAGTCAGTCAGTCAGGTAACGCTTAGTGAGATGTTGCTTCATGAGATGACCTCTAGAGGGCGTCTTTGACTAAGAGATGGCCTCTCGCCTATGTGCTAAATTCCACATTCAGTCCCACACTGATAATGCCATATTGGATCTCACACAGAGCCAGTCTTCGCAATCTATTTACAGACATCCACATCTTCTTCTGTCCTGCAAACCTTAACAGTAGGTAACGTTATTACCTATGGTATATGACGTTGGTGGAATAGGTAATTTAACCGATAAACATGCTGTGCTAGCCGCAGAGGTGGGAGTAAGTCACACATGTGCAAGTCTCAAGTCTTAACCTTCAAGTCTCGAGTCAAGTCCCAAGTTACAGTGTTTAGAATCAAGCAAGTCAAGTCGAGTCGAGCTAAATGTCAAGCAAGTCACAAGTCAAGTCATCTGAAATTCTAATGATCTAGCCCAGTTTCCACATTTAATGCAGTCAAAGACAGTGGTCATGTTGACTTTTATTTTCAACATTAAAACTAAATAAACAATAATGGATAGCGGGGCTCTGAGGTTAAAATGTAGCCCTATTGCTCTAAAGTGCTTTAAAGTGAAAACACATTAGTACAACACAAATCTGAACATCATATGTTCAGCCTCCTGCCCCGACTCCCTCAGGAGGGTCACACCGCATCCTTGTTTTCCTACTTATGTTAATTCTGTGTCTGTCTTATTTTGTGCACAAAAAGTATTGCATCACAGCCAAACATAACTGAATAATGTATAAAATAAACAATGGATACAACAAAGTATATACAAAATAAACCTTACTGTAGATGCAAAGGAATATGTAATTGGATCGTTATAACACGCATTTCAGAAAAATCGCTATTCACGTGCTATTCACCCATTTATGCTAACGTTAATCCCATGCAGTTTTGGGCAAAAACCATGCAGTTTTTTGCATGCAGTAATGTGTTATTTTCGCCTATTCTTGTTCTGTCCTGCTAATTTGGTCAGATTTGTCACTAGTTGATAATGGTAGCAAGCAACAGGCTTTAATATAAAATGTGTAGTACTATAGTACTATAATGTTATAATCATGTAACATTCCAGGGACTCCTGAGCAAACCAGGCAACTAATCACATTTCGAGCAGAAAACGAGGAACAATTTACCAAGAAGAAATATGCCGCCAAACAGCTGTGGGGGTGAGTGACCTGACTGTTTATTTGCTTGCCAATGTATAAATATCTGTGATAATTCTCTTAACCATGACGTTACTTATCTTCATCACTGTTTGTTATCTGTTACAGGACACTGATCAAACAACTGAGCGTGAGGTGACTCCACAACAGGTATCCAAAAAGTGGGAGAACTTAAAAAAGAAATATAAGGTAATCAGAGGACAATGTTGTCTCTAGGGAAAGAGCTGCTGCATAAAAAAAAAGTAATGTATGTAAAACATCTTCCTTCTGTTCTAAAGTAATGGTGTTGTCATCATTACTACATTTTTGTAATATTCAGTTGTGTGTGTATGTATGTGTGTGTGTGTGCGCGCGCGTTTGTGTGATTTTTATTGCAGGAGCTGAAAACTCCCAAGACTGGCTCAGGAACAGAAAATGGAGAGGTCACAGCTGCCACCTGGCAGTTTTATGCAGATATGCATGAGGTTTTGGGTGCCAGACCTTCAATTGAGCCTCCTGTTTTGGTGGCATCTTTTGTTGCAAATACCGATGCAACAACACTACTTATGGTAAGTTTAGCAGGAAAGCAACAATCACATTTCAGTCAGGCAGGTTTAGTCCAAAGATACTATTGCGCCTGTATTTCTCAGTCCTTCATGCAATAGGTAGCATGTGCATAGATGTCAAAAAAGTCAAAGCTTCAGTTTTAGTGGACCTGCAGGTTAGAGGTGTGCCATTTCTGTGTGACAGGACACTCGGTTAAGGAATTTTTTCCTATAAATTGCAGTGTGCGGGTGTTCCTATGTACCTGACCAGAGTCAGGCAGGTTTCTCATTTTTTTTTTTTTCTTCTTTCAGAACATGATCGAACCTCCCATACAAACCAACCTTACTGAGCCTGAACAGTCCACTGAATCCGCCTCAATTCCTGAACAGTCCATTGCATCTACCTCAAGTCCTGGACAGTCTACTGCATCTACCTCGAGTGCCCTGCGTTGGTTATTTCTTTACTGCTGTTCTTTCTGATGAAGCAACAGTTTTTATCAAAACATACGACTCCATAACATGGATGTATTAGCTCCATAAGTGTCAGAAAAAGACGTTTTGTTTTGCCCCCGCAGTGATTGTGTCCATTTGTAATTTTCACCGCTGTAAACCGAAACTGGCCCGGAGAGGCGGAGTCAGGACTTGATATAAAAACGGGCTGCACCGCCTACATCAAGCCCGAGCGCCCCGGGGTTAATAACAAGCACATCCATTCGAATCCTCCCGGAAAAAACAGGGTAATGTAATTGACGTTACTTGCATTAAATGCACGAGCATGTGGCGAGATAAAGAAAGTGATTGGAATGAGTGTTTACATGACGAAATTTTTCGAACGGATTATGAAAGGGTTAAACCACCCCTCTCAAGCGGAATGAAATTTCATTCGGATCGGCCAGTTTATTCTGATTGAGGCGTTTATATGAGGCATTTTTATTCTGATTGGGCTACTATTCAGATTAAAAGGCTCCATGTGCCTAAGCAGACCACAGCAGTCTGTCTCTAGTCTACCTGTCTGAACCAGCCTGAGTCACATTGTGGCCAGTCTGTCAGCATTGTGGGCGAAGTCAGGCCACTGGGGCTCAAACTAATGTGTGTGTGTGTGTGTGTGTGTGTGGTAGATTGTTATGAGTTTGTTAAAGTTTGATGTTAAAAGACTGTTAAGGTTCTGACTTAAAAAAAAAAATGGATTATTAAAATGGATCTACAGTGCACCGCTGTTTGGGTGTCTATTTTGTTTTTGTGCATTTGAAGTGTGTGTGTAGTGTGAGGGAGAGAGAGAATTAAAAATGTTTAACCATAGGTGAATATATATTAAATTAATACTTTTTATGTTGTTTTTTTTCAAAGCAAGACAAACGTTACACAAAAGTTAGTTACACACAAAAGTGCGATTACAAAATGGTGGCTGGTAAAAAATATGAGTGGCTGGTAGAATTTAGAATCCACCAGCCACTTTGGCTGGTGGAAGAAAAAGTTAATTTCCAACACTGGACACTACCAAGCTGTTCAGCACAGTAGTGCAATATACGGCCACAAATGCCATCAGGCCTTACACTGATGCCCTTCAACAACCTTATTACACAGTCCTCTGATATCCTAATTAGGGTTGGGTATCGTTTGGATTTTAACGATTCTGATTCCGATTCTGCTTATCGATTCCGGTTCTTAACGATTCTCGATTACGATTCTTTGACGGGCGGGGTCAAAACAGGTCACATGCTTATTTCACAGAAAAAACTTTTATTTTTAAAAACCTTTACACAAGTCATATTCAGAAACTTCTAAGTTGTGCGCACATAAAAAAAAACAATAAAGACCCGGGTATTTTTCAGTCTTTGTAAGAGTCACAGTTCTCACTCCGACTCCGGTATGGCCAGTATGAAGAAAGGTACGTATGTTGTCTGTCTCTGGAGCTGTATGTGTGTGTACAGTTCAATCCTACTGCACTTGAAGTAGGTGTGGAATACGTGAGTGTCCCTTAGTTCACAGTCTTCTTACTGCAGGCAACAGGTTCTGTATCTTGTGGGCTGGGCTCGCCATCCAGTACTGGAAAAGGGTTTCTCTGGAATCTCTGACTCCAACTCAAAAAACCTGACCTATGAATAACGTCAAGATAAAATTACCTTTATGCTAATTCTTTGAGCGTTCCTGATCATAGAGTAAAGCTTACGAAATCAACTTAATGCTCCAATTCACAAACTTCTGTTGTACAACATAGGCAGTTCACTTAAGTTTCACAATCACAATTTCATTCATAACCAACCAAAATAATTAGTTCAGAGAGCTAATACTTTTAGTAAAAACTCGATTGCAGCTAGCAGACTTTTAGATTGCTAACGCTTTTAGCATAACTCAATGGAGCTGAACATAGCGAAAATCAGCATCACGGCTAGCGGACTTTTAGATTGCTAACGCTTTTAGCATAACTAAACTAAACTTAGCATAACTAAGAAACAGGAATCTTCTTCTTCTTCGTTGGTTTTACTGGCGGACTACAAACCAAAGGTGCATGCCGCCACTACGGAAACGGAAACTGAAACTAGCGCGAGTGAAATTTGTTTAGGAACCGATCAGCAGAATCGCAATTAAAATGTCTTAATGATTCCTTTGGAATCAGAAATTTGGAACCGGTTCTAATTTGGAACCGGTTCTCGATGCCCAACCCTAATCATAATCTCATAATCATAATGTTGGGAAAAACAACAATCTCTTTACAAGGAATAATAGTGTCTACACAAAAAGAAATATAGGAAGACATCACTTCAGTCAGATCATTCAAGTCATTACATGCACCATAAAAAACGCTCCAGTCCGTGCACTCAAAGCAAGACTGCAATCTGCTGATACTATTGTCTGTCCAGCACTTGACTGTCTTTACAGTGCGCTCAAGGCACTTGCAGATAGTCTTGTAGGAGGGCAGAAGGAATATGCTATAGTGGTAAGATGCTCCGAATGAAGGGCTGGGAACAGACTTATAAGCGCCAGTCACCATACCATAGCATACATCAATCCTCGTATTCCTTTGTGTTGTGGCACAGGTTACATACTGTTCATATGTTTTCAATGTCTTATCTAGTTGACAATGATTAAAATCGCCGAGAATAAACTTAGGAGCTTCGGGAGAGAGTGAGTCCGGCTATGCGTCACATCCGCGATCAGCTGTGTGGCTGTGGTAATGTTGGCCCGTGGGTGAATATAAACAATCAAAAAAAAAAGCTGGGGAAATTCCCTGGGCAAATAAAAGGGGCGAAATGGACAGTAATTCGAGATCGGTGGTACATATCCTTTCTCGGACCACAACGGTGTTACAGTACCTTTGATTAACATAAAAACTAGGGGTGTCACGATTTCGATTCTAAATCGAAAATCTATCGAAATGAGCGTTCGATTTCGACCTTCAAAATCACAAGCAGGTTCGCGATTCTCCCAGTATTTTTTTTCTCTCCACCCCTGCCTACTTGCATGCGTCTGAAGAAAAAAAAACAACACTTCAATGACGGCACAGCGTAGCTGCTAGAGAGCGCCCGTTCTATATTTCACTATAGCGCCCAAGAGCGCCCGTCATTTTTAAATCGTTTAAAATGTACCAAAAACTGAAAATCAAGTTATCAGCTTTGTTTTATATATACTTCAAGTTGTCATCGATGAACCGGAACCGGAAAATACTGTATATCCGGTGACACTGAGACGTTTGATTTCCCCGGGTTTAGTCGTCCTCCACCGGTAACGTTAGATCTAAAAATGGCTTCGCCAGCTAAGCGTCACGCTTTTAAAACCTTCTGGAAGCTGTCAGATTGTGCTGTGAGACAGAACCTGACCCGCCGTATGTAGTGGAAAGTTACGAAGACATTGTGAGTCGGAAGTCTTTTGATGGAAATCGCTTGTTCTTGCTCGATAAAACAAGACACAAGATCACCTTCACTAAACAGCGGGACCTACCTGCTCTCACCGCTGGAGACGGACGCTGTTTTCCAGGAGGCAGAGTGCCGAAGAGTCGGTAGGAGGACTGGCCGGGTTGCTGCGACTTTTATCCATATAAGTTTGGCGACTTTTTCCATATTTGTTTGGCGACTATTACTGTCTGATCTTATTACTGTGTGGGCTGAAGCGCTGGAGGTTTTGTATGCATTTTGAAAGCTTATCGTTAGCCAAGATAGGAAGGATCTGTTTTGTTGTCATACTGTGAATGTTGACACTGAAGTGAGGAGACGCCCTGAATCGCCTTGCCATGTATTTGGTACCAAATTAAAGGGAAAGTTGTGTTTTTTAAACGGAAAAACTTTGAAAACATTTGGCCTTAGTGTGGTACATTAAAAAAAATAAAATAAAAATATGGCAGTTATATCACACTTGATACCATCTTTTTAAAGAAGAATTTGAAAATGTAAATGACATTTGTCAGGGCATAAAACCAATGATCTGTTGATCTTTACGAATCAAGACTCGATAGTCTAACAATGGCATGGCTGTCAGTGCTAAAAAAAAAATGTTTAAATCGAAAATCGAATCGTGACCTTAAAATCGAAAGTCAAATCGAATCGTGTATTTGGAGAATCATGACACCCCTAATAAAAACACACCCGCCTCCAGTGGATTTGTTTGTGATGAGAGGAGACCGGTCCATCCGAATAGGGTGGCCAAAATTACTAACGAATAAATCCCCATATTGGTCCACTTGACGCAGCCACGTCTCCGTGAAATCAAGAAGGCAAGTCTTGATGCAGCGGATTGATGTCACAGTGGGAGCAAAATATAGGCTCAGTATCTCGTCATAACGAGAAACTTTTCTCGTTATGACGAGATCTTTTTCTCGTTATAACAAGATATTTTCATGTTATAATGACATATTTTCTTGTTATTACGACATACCAACTTATCTCATTATAACCAGAAACGTTTCTCGTTATAATGACATACCAACATATCTCGTTATAACAAGAAACTTTTCTCGTTATAACGAGATGTCAACTTTTCTCGTTATAACGAGATATTGATTGTGTCTGAGTCAGGATGAGTTGAGTGAGTCTGATTGTTGCTGAGTTGTCTCATTCCATGAGTCTGAGTCAACTTGATTAAATCGTGTAAATGAGCCATTCTCAATTTCTCCTATGTCCATAGGCTGTTTTCTCATTAGGCTATAGATCTTTTTCTCATTATAACAACATTTGAAAGATTCTTGGTATCCCATTATAACGAGAAACGTTTCTTGTTATAATGAGATAAGTTGGTATGTCGTAATAACGAGAAAAGATGTCATTATAATGTGAAAATATCTTGTCATAACGAGAAAAAGATCTTGTTATAACGAGAAAAAAATCTTGTTATAACGAGATACTGAGACGATTTTTTTTTTCACTGTGACATCAATACGCTGCCGAAAGCTTCCCGAAAGAATGTTAAAGAAAATGTTAACGATCGCGAACGCAACAAACAAACAACTTAGCGAGCTGCCCCGAGTTGCACCTGTATGCGAGCGCCCCGGAGATAACATCCAACAGCTTTCAGTTTTGAGGTTACGTCACCTGAAAGCCAAGCCTAGCTTAGTTTAGATTATAATGAAATGAATGTGCGTCTATTATAGTATGCAATAGCCTACTTTGATGTATGTATGTTATCTACATAGTTTGAAAGTTGACAATTGCAGTTTTCTCTTCAGAAATTAAATGAAGCAGTAGCCTACTTTTTTTTCTAACCTCTGTATTATATATCAGTAGTTCTCAAACCTGATCCTTGAGGCCAAGAGTACTGCTGTTTTTTTTATCCTACCAGCAAATTAATTGCATTTGTTACAGGTCCTGAATGAAGCACTGGGCCCAAACTGGTGCAACACATTTATTTATAGGGGGGTTACCTGTGCAAAACATTTAACACAGTGGTCAGCAATGCTCATCATCTCTTCGTGGCACTAGCTCTATCTCTGACCTCTGAACTTCCCTGTATATACTTGAGCTTAGAGTCTTGCTTTACACATACACTCAATGGACTTCAGTTATTTTAGCCATCTAGTACGCCATGCTACCAACATTTACATGTTTAGGCTGCACCTTGACATCTTCTACATAACTCAGAAACAACACTGAACATATATATCAATAAACACATTTTAAGTTCCATAAATGTATCTTGCTCAGTTAACTAATTCAAAACATCACATTACACATTAACCTCTATTTACAGGATGACCTAGCCAGTCTAACTAGCCCTGCTACCCATTATATCTGCTGGCAGGGAAATACAGTAAACCTAGCTTTCCAACCTATGTTTCTACAGGCTTAACATTACAGGTCTGACTTGGCTGGCTAACTGCCTGTATTCTAGCAATATTCTTACTTTTAAACACTCTGAACACAAATAACATCTACAAGACACAGTAAAATGCTATTAACAAAACACATGAACATTTCACAGACTTTACCGAATCAAAATGGCTGCTAGCGCTAACCCTGCTAATCGTCAATGCTAATATTAGCCCGTGAATCGCTAATGCTAACCGCTAGCGCGAGTTGCTAATGTTAATCGCTAGCGCGATTCACTTATACTTTCCGCACATACTCACATCCCGGCCCCACACATTCAAATTCCTTTTGTATCCGACCCCAATCCAATGTCCATAACACTTAAGAGTTTACTTTTGTCACCATAGCAGTTCTTACCTGTGCAAAACATTTAACAAAGTGGTCAGCAATGCTCATCATCTCTTCGTGGCATTAGCTCTATCTCTGACCTCTGAACTCTGTATGCCGCGAAAGCGATGCGTGCTAACGGCTAAACTCAGAGCGCCCTCTGCTGCCCTTTTACTGTCCTAGCACAGACACATATAATAGTCTTTTTTCTGCCACTGGCGCAAATGACAATAAATCCTCACAATGTCTAGGCTATACGTTTTGAAATGGGGGGGGGGGGGGGGGTTGAAACCCCTTATGGGCCACACATTCACCTGGCGTCCCAGGTGTAAATCGGCCTCTTATTGTCTTTCAGTCCCTTTGTTCATTGTCTAGGTTTTGTATTTCTTTGTGTATTGTTTCCCTGTCTAGTTCTTTTAGTTCCCCTCATGTGTATACCATATTTCCTCTAATAGTGGCCTGTAGTCAATTAAAAGCCGGGTCTCCGATAATGGCCGGGGCCGTCGTCGACACGAACAAATAATGGCCGGCCTCAAATACAGGCCTGGGGAAAAAACAAAGGAAAAAGACTAGGTCAAAACCTAGTGTATGGCTGGACCGTGTCCATCTCCTCTCTCCGCCGCTGTCCTCTCCACCGTGCCCACGGCCCGCATTGATCCTCCCGGTCCAAGCCCCGGACGCCCGGTGACGCATCAGCATCGGGACCCCCGCCGAAATCTCGGCCGGATCACCGGGAACACATCGGCGCCCAGCTTCAGTTAGCTTCAGTTAGCTTCAGCTTACATGCAAACAACGGTGGATACCGGTAAACTCCTGGTGCCTGTTTGTAACTGTAGTTTGTAGTAACGTACAAGTGCCACAAGACGGCTCGGCCGGCGGAAGTCTCTGGAGCGTGCCGTCGTCGATTACCGTAATTATCGTAATGCATCGCAGTAACAAAAAAACGTCTACCTAACGTACCCCAACAGAAGCAGATCAGAAAACAAGGAAGCTTCGTACTAAAATATGAGCAAATATACTTATCAAACAGAGGGAATTAGAAATAAAGGCCTGTCTCTAATATAAGCCTGCTTCCAATAAAGGCCTGGTACCCTCTGCAGTTGAGGTAAATAAAGGCCCGGGCCAATATTAGAGGAAATACGGTATTAGTCTTGTTCCCCAGTCAGTCTCTGTCGGTTCATTATTTTCTGTTATGTGTCTGTTAAGTGCTCCCGTCTCTGTTTACCTGTTGTTTCCTGCACCCGTTATATTAAACACTGAGTCTTGGGGTTTGATCACTACCTGCCTCGCTGTCCTGCATTTGGGTCCTCACCACACCTCATCGTGACACTTATTAGATGGCTTAAATGAAAACCAGCAGGGCTCTGGGTCCGAGGACCAGGATTGAACCACATATGACATAAGTCTATATTAGCTGAAAAGGTTTATTTATCTACTCTTGTTCCAACAGCAAGAGGAAGGAGCTGATGGACAGTATTAAACTGTACAAGCCCCCAGTCAGTTCTGTGTCCCAGGCTCGGGTCCTGCTCATCGGACCGGTGGGAGCTGGGAAGTCCAGCTTCTTCAACTCCATCAACTCTGTGTTCAGAGGCCACGTCACCAGCCAGGCCATCGCCGGCAGCTCTGGCACCAGCCTCACCACTCAGGTCAGTTCCTGCTTCTTACTGACTTCCATTTGAGGAGTTTGGTTTCAAAATGAGAATTCACCATCTCAAAAACCTGCAGCCTGTTGCACCAGTTAAACTTAAATGTCCATTTCAATGAACAAGATTAGGTAGACCTAGTGCAAGGTGACCACTGATGTCTGGCCTCCTCTTGGCTTTCACACCATAGTATAATAGGCCCTACATGTTCTGTACTGCCCTCTGCATTGTAGTGATATACTATAAGTGTGGTGGCTTCCTTACAGCATCTGAAATCATAGGATTGTCTTAAGTGTGCGTCTGTGGATGTCCTTCACACCTATCGGACACTTATCTATATTTGCTTTAGTGGTGAGAAGGTAAACAGGAAGAAGGCAAAAATAGAATGGAATAACAAGTGCGGCTATCTATAAAGTCAAAGTGAATTATGTTGAAATGAAAAGGGATCAGTTATCTGTGCCTTGTAGTAAAGCTTTTCATTAGTTTTTGCAATAAGTTGTTGACATCAGTAACTGGGGAATAATGTGAGTGGATGTAGCGATCATCTGTCTGTGCACATGACTGATGGATATCTGACACGATCAGCAGCTACCTGTAGCTTCACTCTGTCTTACTGCTTGTTAGCTAACACTCCTAATGAGTCATTTTGTAGTCTGTTTGGCAGCCTGTGTTTTTTAGTTAGTAACATTAAGTCCACTCCTCTCATGCCCTGGTGTGATGCGGTCAGCAGTCAGAATCAGAACGAGGGACAGACAGTACCCATCACAAAACCACAAAAATAAATACTTACCTTTTTGTTGTCTGATAATAATTATTCACCATGATGTAATACAGGGATAAAAGTAACAAAATCACTCAAAATCTCAAAATGCCTGCAAAACTCATTTTTGATCTATTTTGGCTCATTGCCAACAATGTGTGGCGACATCCGATGGGTTCTCAACCTCCTTGGTTTTCCCAGACCACCACACATATAAGTGGCACTGTGTACAATTTTAAGGGTTCCTGAGTGCGTGTAAACAAACATTTTGATATTCAATTCAATTCAACTTTATTGTAACACTAACAGTGCAAACAACGCAATATCACGTATACCACCACAACTGTGTAGGTCTTGACGCCACTGGTCCCAAAGGCCCGGCAAAAACACAATTTTCTCGCTTTCTGCCTGGTTATGAAGCATTTGGGCTGTAAATTGGCATGAATGAATACTGAAAATCAGGGTTTGTGGCATTTTAAATAAACATTGTATGACCAAAGAGACCAAATATTGCTTTAACAGTCTGTAATATCACAAAGATGTCTATCCAGACGGGACTAAAATGATCAGAGCACCCTTGAGTTCATCAAGACACAGCAGGTGTTTGGGTAAGGTTACAATAAATTACCTGACCTCCCCTACAGAAACTAATCCCATCTGAAGATGGCTATAGTCTGGTTTGAACGTAAATTCTTCCTAAATTTACACCTTACTAAAATTTGAATAGTTGCATCAACTGAAATAGTTACAACATAAAACTTACACTTACACTACATGGCCAAAAGTATGCGCACATCCCTTCTAATTAGTGGATTCAGCTATTTCAGCCACACCCATTGCTGACAGGTATATAAAATCAAGCACACAGCCATGCAGTCTCCATAGACAAACACTGGCAGTAGAATGGGCCGTACTGAATGGAAGCAAATCCCTGCAGCAATGTTCCAGCATCTAGTGGAAAGCCTTCCCAGAAGAGTGGAGCTGTTATAGCAGTAAAGGGGGGACCAGCTCCATATTAATGCCCATGATTTTGGAATGAGATGTTTGACGAGCAGGTGTCCACATACTTTTGGCCATGTAGTGAACCTAATTGTAAAGTCTTCTGTAAAGTAGCCATTAGCAAAGTTGATTTGATAGATGGGAAAACCTGAAGGACACAGAGGAACAAATAAAGCACGGTTTGTGTTGGCACCATGAAAGTAGATCACTGAACTGATAAAGAACCTAAATACTATCTATCTATCTATCTATCTATCTATCTATCTATGTCCATCAAGGCTAAAATCTAGGTCATTTTATTCTCAGTTTACATGGTAACACTTGGCCTCCTCATCCGCTTGCATGGCATTGCCTTCCACCGCTACACCGCCGATAGTCTACTTTATCTGTCAATAAAACCCAATGACTTAAATAAATTAGCCATATTATATCACTGTTTAGCTGATATACAGGACTGGATGCCTCAGAACGTTCTGCTGGTAAACTGACAAAACTGAAGTTCTTGTTATTGGCCCTGAATGCATCTCTTTAACAAATAACATCAAGGCTGCATCTAAAAACTTTCATTTCAATTTTTCAATCCAAGTTTAAACCTTAAGCAAAATTCCAAACAGTTAATTCAGTCATGTTAGGCTAAGTCATATTGCCAAAATTAGATCAGTCCTTTCTGTCAGTGACAAAGAAAATTATACATGCTGTTATATCCTCTCAACTCGACTGCTATAATGCCTTATATACTTTTCTAGATGTTTTCTCGACATCTGTCAAGGGGAGAGAGCTCCGGTGTCCCCTTGCCCCTGCCAGTGGCACTGACACTGACACTGACACTGACACTGACACTGACACTGACACTGGCACTGACACTGACACTGGCACTGACACTGGCACTGCAGCATTGTGCTTCTTGGCATCAACCTCATCAGACCAATTCTTTTTGTTTCTGAAAGGTCTGGCTCTTAGAGCTGGCAGCATTGCTGCGGTGACATGTTGCCACTTAACAACCTTTTTATGGTTGGTGATACCTGAACTAAGGCCACCAAACAATATCTCTCACCTCGCCTCCACCTCCCAACAGGCTGTATGCAGCCATTCTCATAGCAGTCAGGCTCATGAAGACTTTGTTTTCCTCTGTGGTTAAAATACAATTTATGGACCTTGTTCAACATCAAAATGTGCTCTGTGCAACCCACCCAACATGATCTCATAAAAAATTGTGAAATGAGCAAGGAAGAAATCTGAAACGTGATTTACGTGCTCTGGACAAGTTATGTGCATTTTGTACTTTAAAGCTACACTAAGCGGTTTTCTGACCACTAGAGGGTGACAGAAACCACAACACATTTGTAAATAAGCCCACAGCAAAGCTGCTGGACTACGGAAGCCCCAAAAGACAAACCTAGTGAAGGACCGTGCATAAAGGCCAATAGCTAAAGTAAACGTACCTACGGAGACTTGTCACCAGTTACCAGTCTCGCTTCGACAGATTTTCCTCCCGCTGAAGGTCACATGTCCCACAATGACAAGTGAAGAGGCAAGTAGCAAGTTTACTAGTTTAACAAGTTTACTCCCTCGCTTCATCGATTCTGCCATTACAAGAATTTTTTTTAGGAATGGGAGGGGGAGAGCGCCGCTTTTAAACAGCAAGGGAGGAGACAAGCTAGTTTTAAAAAAATGAAATCAAATCACACGTTACAGAGTTATAAAAAGAGGCCTTACTCATTCACTTTCCCCACCCACAAACCAGAGATTCACCAGCGACCTTCCAGCCACGAACCCGCCACTCTAACCTCTCCGCTTCTGCTGCCCCAAAAAACTTTTCAACAGCACTGTGATACTGATAAACTTCACCACTTTGCACCCCACAGTTTCGCACCTACTCAGTGAAAGCTGGACGAGAAGGACAACCTCTGCCAATCATCTTGTGCGACTCCATGGGATTGGAGGAAAGCACGGGGGCGGGGCTTGATGTGGATGACATCAGCAGCATCCTGAAAGGTCACATTCCAGACAGTTATCAGGTAGAAGTTCCTCTTACATTTCTCTATTAAAGCTTTTCCTTGCTTTCAACAGAATATTCAGTGGGTTGAAGGAAGCAGCCTGCACACTGACAAAAAATACAGAAGAGGCAAAAAAGTGGCAAAAAAAAAGTGCACAAGTGCAGTCAAACTTTTGCCACTTTTTTGTTGGGCACTATGTAAATAAATATTTTCCTTTTTTTTGCATCTAAGGAGCCTCTTCTGTATTTTTTGTCAGTGTGCGGGCGACTTCCTTCAACTCACTGATTATTTGCTTATCCTACGCATGTGGCAGTTGATTTGCTCACAGAAATCATCTTGTTTGTTTCTATGAAATAAATTGTCTTCGTCTTTCCCGTGTACGGCTCAGTTCAACCCCTCTGCCCCTCTGCATCCGGAAGCCCACGCCTATCGCAAGTCTCCAGGCCTTAAGGACAAGATCCACTGTGTGGTCTACGTCATCGACACCTGCAAGGTCTCCATCTTGCCCGCTAAGCTGGAGGAGAAGCTGGTTGCTGTCCGCAGAAAGGTCAACTTAATGGGTCAGTCAGTCATACCAAAGGACCACAGTCCACAGAGTTCGGTCAACATTTGAAAAAAAAGTCTCTGGATATTGGAAGAAGTTGCATGCAGTTGTAAACACATTTATTTGGCAGCAGAAGCGGCCACAAATCAAAATTTCTACTTTACAGAGGTTAAAGACATCAGGGGGCCAAGGGGTACCAAACTTCCAACTATATTATTGGTTAAGTTCGGGCCCATCGTCTACAACACGCTTGCGGTATGGCGCTCGGTATGCCAAGAAATAAAAATTTTAAATAAATGGCACACAGCTAGAAACACTCCCCTATGTTAGCTCTTCTCATCTGTCTTTTTCTTTAGTCTTGCCTCACTAATATTTTGTTTATTGTTTTTTGTGATCAAATTTGTATTTCATTTCTTTACTGGGTGTAATGATAATAAATCATATACACATACCAGCATGTATCACATTCATATATGTCCATAGATTACATCTCCATAACGCATTGTTGCAGACAGTGTAGTTCATATATATTTTGTTTTTTGTTGCTTTGTTTAATGTATGTATATCTTGAATATTGCATACTATCACCTTGAATAATGCTGGAGGAAAGTAATATATGGTGTATATTGGGGAAGGTGTAATGTCTACGGCTATGTACTAAGGTATACCAAACAGAACTGTTCTGTTGATCCTTGTTTTTATGTTTAAATCATTAAAAAACAATTGAAAAAAGTCCCACATACTTTTACAAAAGACATATATGTATACTCTTACAAAATATCAGAATGAGTCTGTATGTTGTCAGAATCAGAATCTCTTAAGTACAATACATGCACAGTATGTATATGTCTACGATAGAAAACAAACAAATGATGTTACACTTCAAAGGATAGTAGCTAACTTAAGTCCTTGGTTGACAGAATGGTAATAATTCTACATAACTAGATACACTGTTTTTTCAGAGAAAGATGTTCTTCAGGTAATTATTTTTTTAGTGTTTTGGAAATTAACTCTTTGTGTTCTGGTGTTGTTTCCAGGGATTCCCCAGCTGGTCCTGCTGACTAAAGTAGAAGTAGCCTGTCCTGATGTGGCAGAGGACCTGAAGAACATTTATAAGAGCCAGTACATTAAGGACATGGTGAGATTTATTTCAAATTTACCTTCAGGGTTTTATTCTGAAAAAGTAAATCTTTACCCTAAATTTCCCAAAGTTCATCTCAGTTGTTTGATGATTTTTGTGTTATTAGTTCTGGCACTGATGAAGCGATAGGTAGACATAATCCAACCTGAAGCTAGCTGTCATCACTAGACACTAGAACTGTCAGCACTTAACTCTCTGAGATATTTGATTCCTTGATAAACTTCATTTTCAGTGCCTGAAGTAAGCCTTGCATGGCTCTCTTCCTATTTTGACAATTTCAGTATTTTTCTCAAAAAGCACCTTGTACCTGGAGTCTACTAGAGTCTACTATGTTTGTGATATTTTTCAGCACATGGCACTTCTGTTTGTTTTATTCTGTTTGAATTGATTTCCCTGTCAGTTATTTTCTGTTATCTATGCAATTCAGCTCTGAACTAGGTTTTCCCACAGCGCAGCCGAGGGCAACACGAGGCAATTCAGATCAGTCAGTCAGACAGTCAGTCAGTCAGTCAGTCAGTCAGTCAGACAGTCAGTCAGTCAGTCAGTCAGTCAGACAGACACCTGTCGCTTTGTGAGATGATGCGCTTCCTCAGATGGCCTCCAGAGGGCGTCTTTTACTGTGAGATGCAGTGTTTCCCATACAGAGGCACAAAATCAAAAGTTGGTCAGTGTATAGAAATGGATCTAAATCGATCGCTAATGCGCCTGATGTCGCATCACCTCATGTTTGTCATTTGGAGATGCACAGACAGCAGACCTGCAGCACTGAACTCAATCCACAGAGTCTCCAGTGTGAAAACAACAGTGAAACTTAAAGCTACACTAAGCGATTTTCCGACCACTAGAGGGTGCTACACATTTGTACCTAACCCACAGCAAAGCTGCTGGACTACAGAAGCCCCAAAAGACAAACCTAGCAAAGGACCGTGCATAAAGGCTAATAGCTAAAATAAATGTACCTACGGAGACTTGTCACCGGTTACCAGTCTCGCTTTGCCAGATTTTCCTCCCGCTGAAGGTCACATGTCCCACAATGACAAGTGAAGAGGCAGGTAGCAAGTTTACTAGTTGAACAAGTTTACTCCCTCGCTTCATCGATTCTGCCATGAACGAGAATTTTTTTCAGGAATGGGAGGGGGAGAGCGCCGCTTTTAAACAGCGAGGGAGGAGAGCTAGTTTTTAAAAAATGAAAAGCTGCTGAATGGGTCGGGAGGAGCTTCGAGTCGGTCCGAGTTTGACAACAAGCTTTAGAAAAGAGGTGAAAACAACAACACAGCTGGCCCGTGTGTGGCTATTTGTTTATATCATTACGTCTCATTACGTTTAACATTCCACAATTTGCTCCAAACTCACCTGTGTAACACGTCTTCTGCTGCCCTACAAACTTTAACGGTAGGTAACATTATTATCTTGTGGTATTTAAGTAATGTTAGTGGAATTAGGTAATTGAACCGTGTCGCAGTGCTTCAGTGCAGAGAATTGAACACACGCGCCGTGGGTCTGTACAGGATCTGTGCTTGTTTGTGTTTGTTTCCTTATTTTTTTCCATTTCATTTGCACAAACTGGATTTTTTTCTCTTCCTCCTGTGTATTATAATTTCAGATGTGCAAATAAATAGACTAAGCCAAACTAAACTAAGCTAAACTAAGCTACAGTAAGCAGTGTTGTAGTACTTGAGTCCTGGACTGAAATACTGCTTGAATATTAATGACTTAACATAAACTGCCCTAACCTAAATGTCCAGGCGGTGGTTTTGTGGTTTTGTGTTCCAGGTGCAGGAGGTCAGCGCTCGGCTCGGCGTGCCGCTGTCCTGCGTTGTTCCGGTGAAGAACTACTGCGAGGAGTTGGAGTTGGACCTGAACTGTGACATCCTGCTGCTCAGCGCCGTCCTCCAGATGCTTCGCTTCGTCGACAACTACTTTGATGACATCAGTGACCGATTCAGCAACCTGGAGACAAAAGAACAGGAAGGCTTCTAGCAACTGATAACTAACCCTCTGAGTCAAAAATGTAATAAAGCCAGATGTTGTCATGATTTTTTTTTCCTGATAATGTAATACTTTTTACATTAACTGGCAATTATTACTTTACAAGGGGTGTAACTTTTATTACAATATCAGATGTTAATACATTATCTGGCAATTTATTCCATTAACAGGCTTGCTTACATTTTACACATTTAGTGATGCATTTTATTACAAATTGAGAAGTTATTACATTATGCTACATTTATTGCATTATCAGTTACTATGAGGATGCAGGGTTATTCTTTACTGCAGCATGACTACGCAACAGCTTGTTAGAGAAATAACCTTTTGGCAGTAGGGCTTAGATCATTTTGTATCCTATCATGTATAATTTAGGCTGCCAAATACCTTTCAATTAGGAGAATTAGTTTTTTCCTATAATCTCTAGGTTTTGCTTTACTTATTTTCCTTAAAGATTATGCAAACTGACTCTCAAATGGTTGACATCAGAAATAGTTACACTACCAGTCAAAAGTTTGGACCCACCTGACTGAATGTTCTATGTTTTTTATTCTCTTAAAGTCATTTTGATCTAAAGGCTTCTGCTTAAATGCTTGAAATTAGTTTCTTAGACAAATAGTGAAGTTGATCCTATGTATGAATTTCTTTCCAAAGCCTTTGCCTTTCCATCAAGGCAAAGAATCTAAAATATAAGATAGTTTTGATTTGTTTAACACTTTTTTGGTCTCTGCATAATTCCATTTGTGTTATTTCACAGTTTTGATGTCTTTACTATTATTCTAAAATGTGGAAAATAGTAAAAAATAAAGAAAAATTTGGTGTCAAAACTTTTGACTGGTAGTGTATATAGTAGACTATATCTAAACTTTACCTTGTTTAGCCTGGAACTGAGATTTTCTGGCTGCTGTAAAGCATTACACAAATATGCCACATTTCATACTTGTGTTACCCATGCTTACTGAGGTCAAACTGTATCTGTGCATCATGTTAGAATGTCTTGACTGCAGGTTTGAAGGGTTATAATACAGTTATTTACATACGTGTAGCATGTTTTGCTGCCATCCGTACTATTGTTAGCTGAAGATATTCATGGATTTTTGAGATAAATCATTTCATGTCCTGTTTTGCTGTTTAGTAACAAGCTCTTATCATAAAGCTCAGTTGTTTATTGTTGCTGTGTGATTGTTCTGTTCTGCCAGGAAAACAACTTCCCACTTTCTCAGTTGTCTGTAATGGCATGATATTAATGATCAGGGTTATTCTAATTATATTACCTACCTTCATCTTGTTCTTCAAGTTCTGTCAATAGCAATGAAGACTTTTGCTGTTCAGCTTTGGTTTCATCATGTAAACTTTGGGAAAGTGGATTTGCAATATGTCAAACAATATCGATAATAAAACATTCTTGTCCATCAAGGACCGCTGGTGCTCCCCAGACCCCATGTTGAGAACCACTGCATTAGATGACAGTAAGCTGAAGGCCGCCGGTTCGAGTCCCCGCTCCAACGAGCTGGAACTCAGAGCAACACAGAAATGCTGCGGCATAAGTGTGTGAATTCCTCTGCCTTCATCAGATTTACTGTTGATATTGATTAGATATTAGTGAATTGAAATGACGCTGATGTGACTCTGACTTTGCCAGTGGTGTTGCAGTCAGCCCTTCTCTGGATTTGACTTCAGATGTTCCTTGTCAGTAGTTATAATATAGGAAATAGACTCTGAATGTTTTACCGAAATGGATATTTGAAGAAACTCGGTGCCAACAACGGAATCTTATACAACCCGTTTATTTTTGCGTTTGGGGCTTTATTGTAATTAGGCCTACTGTCAAAAGGCTGTTCGCCATTTCGAACTGCTGAAACTCAGATTGTCGACTAGGTGTTGCTAGTCGATTAGTTAAAAAAAACACCAACATAAAGAGATGTATGTTTGATTTCCCTCCCTTCTTATAATAACTTGGTTCAAACAGACAAACACGCTTTTAACGCTTTTACTCTGAAACTGAGGTCCGTCCTGTCCGGAAGTCAGAGCCTGTCCTGTCCACACCTCCACAACCAGACTGATCCAACATGATCTCACACAAACACGTGAAATGAGAGTACCTGGCTGCAGACAAAATGGCGGACACGGAGGCAGACATCTTGGACCTCCGCAAGAGGCACCTCCGCAGTTGACAGGAAATCACGTGACCTCAGCAGCGGAAGTTGGTCTTCTTCGTGTCGTTTTTTTCCCATGAAGGTCGCATTGTGCGTAATCGGTATTTGGTTCTTAAAATTTACAATTTAGCACACAGATTTAAAAAAAATATACAAAATTTATTCATTAGAAATATATTTTAGAGTCAATTGACTCTCTTAAAGGCATCTAAGACGGCTTTTGTTGATTTGCCAACGTTGTCAGCCGGTAGTAAATCTTTAAAAAAAAAGAAATCTGACTTTTCTTGTACTTCATTGGCTGTTTAACTCTGATGAGATTGCATTCTTTGAAGTTACTAAGGCTTCACTTTAACAGTCCAGTCCAGAGTCTGTTTTTCACCTCATTGGACAATACAAGTAAAATGAGTCCATGCAGTGATAGAAACTTTGTCCTGCAGGTAATTTGTTTAATATTTTGTTTCTGAGCATATTTAAACCTATTTGCTGAATCTTGAATACACACAATAGATTAAAAACAAACTACATTGCATAGTTCATTTTTTATCAGTTCATTATGGTTCTTGGACCCCATAAGTTAGTGATGCCCCCCCCCACTGGTCCCCCTATTTAAAAAGTCCTAGAATAGACACTGCTCAAGGGAATTGTTGTAGTTTGAATTTCCTGAGTTCCTAGGACTAAATGAGACATTGGGACGGTCCGTGAGTGCAGAAGTCAAACCCTGTAAAAAGGCTTTCACTGCAGTAGAGAAGTGTCAGATCTGTCTCTGAGCCTGCAGAAAGGTGAAGGGTTGCGGGAGGCGACTGAGGCTCCAGACAACAGTTTTGTACATGGCTTGCAGGACCTGCTGCTCATCAGCATCCTCATATGACACGCTTGTATCTGCTGGAGATGCAAGACTGACACAAAGCTCATCAAGGCCTCTGAGGTGGAGAACATGTTTTCTCGCTCAATAAAGCCAGATCAGTCACTGTAACTGCACTGGTGCTTACATGTTACATGAAACTGTCATGTACTCCACTGATTCACTCCTGTGTGTGAAGATGCTGCTGTCAGTGTGAGGGTTTAAAATGCCAATTTACCTTGGCATTATGTTTATGCATTGTGATATCTGTGATAAATCAGAATAAATTAATTTTATTAGAGATTCATCACTGTGTTGATAATACAGCCTGTTTCTAGTTTCAAGTAGGCAGTGGATAAGTTCAATTTGTAGTATGAATAAATGCTTAAATGTTTATTATTATTATCAATTGAATGTTGAATTATTTTCTTTAAATTAAATTATACAACTTTGTTCTTCATTAGTATTAATTGTATAGCTAGTTTTGAACCAGCCGGTAGCGGTTGAGCCAAACTGAGAGATGAGTGTAACAGCAGTACAACAGTGATGTGATCAGTAAATAGAAAGAGACAGTACTTTGCTTTAAGTCTTTATTGAGAGGTAATGCTGAAGTAGCATCAATATGACAGAGAGAAGAAGAATAGAAAAGAATTGATACAACCAACCTGCATCACATTTCCAACATATTGATCACTGTTGTTGAAACAGTGCTTTGTGGCTGTCAGAATGTAAGACTGAATGTAAGACTTCCTTATAGTAACTTACAATACGATATACTTTATTGTCCCCGTGGGAAAATTTGCCTTGGACGTATGTAACATTATTACCTTGTGGTATTTAAGTATAGTGGAATTATTTAATGAATTGAACACACTCACCGTGTATGGGCCTGTACAGGATCTGTGCTGATTTTAACACTGGATACATGAAAAGTGCTTATGACAGTCATAATAGGCTGCTAAAAGTGAAACATTTCTGAAAGACAGAAACTAAAGCAAGAAACCTGAACTGAAACAAAACTCAGACTGAACTCCTCATTATAACAGGGGGAGGATCCTGACAGTCAGAGGCTTCATGTTTCCTAGTTTCCTCATTTGCTTCACATCAGCTCCAGATCTGATCCATGTTGGAAGAAGCTGCTGATGAACCTGCTGCTGTTTCCCTGCTTTCATCCTCAACTCAACTATCAGAAACCGGTTTGAGTGTGAGTATTGATGCTGCTCTCACATGTAGACTACATCTGGAGACCACTTACTTTTCAAGTACTTGAAGATTTATATTTTATGAGACTTTCAACTTTAACTTTACTACATTTCAAATCGATTATCTTTACTTTGTACTTCTCTACATTTCTAAAACAGCCACGTAACTCTTGGCTTTAGCCTATAGAGTTTTTTGAAATAACTATATTAATTTTTCATCGATAAATCTTGTCAAAAACGAAAGAGAAACCAGTCAGTCCCGCTGGGATCTTTCAGACAAGCCTACAACCTAAAAACCAGTTGATCAAGTCTTATTTAGGGACTGTTCATTATTCATGAGAGGGGGTGTGGTGCAAAACGGGGGAGGCACGTCAAATATTTTTTTAAGCACTGGGGAGGGACTTATGTTTTTTTATTTTGGCTTTAAGGGAGGGACATACAACTTTAAATGGTTGTATTTTGTATTTATTTTAAATACGTTTTTTCTTTTCAAAATACGTGTTTTACCGCTGTATGGTGACGGGACTCACTAAACTTGGTATCTCCCACCCCTACCTTAACCTCATTGGACCCTAGTTTAATACATCCATGATTGGACCAAGGAGGTTCTATTTAACTTTGGACCTCACGGCCCACCTTAACCGCCCATTGGACGCGAACTCCGTATATATTGAAATATCATGGCGTTTTCTGAGAGACGATCTAAAACTGCTGCCAGACTCTGGGCCAGAGGGCGAGAGGAAGCCGAGTGGATGGCTGGACTATGAATATGCCTTTGAACTATCCTCGTCCCTTTTCATCGCGCTTCCACCAAGAATGTGGTTCCGGGATGTTTTGATGGACGGCATACCTGTGGTGCTGTTCAACCTGCATGCAGGTGAGCAGCTCCTAGTGCTGAATGATGGCACAGCTTCCATGCAAAGTGTCCTGCTCCATATCGTCCAACGGGACTGTTACGGTTTATTTGGGAAAATGGTCATTAATATGCACATGTCGCTAATGTTGGCTGTGTGCGCCCTGTAATGTGTGTTCAGTTCAGTTCAGTTCGGTTCAGATCTTTATTGTCCCTCGAGGGGAAATTTGATTTGCAGTAGAGGGCAAAAACACAAACACAACATACAAGAGGACATGGTACATTAATCACAACAGTTACAGCAAACAACCAAAAAAAAAATTAAAAAAAATGAATCAGTCCGTTAAAAGTATCAAACCATTGGAATGGTAGCTATAATAAAGTGCAGTCAAGGTTTAGTGCAAATTAAGCGCATTTATTGCACTTGGAACAAAGGAAAATTTAATGTGTGATGTGTAGGCTTATTACATTTTGTTGGTTTTGTGTGGGAGGAGGGGTGGCTGACATGCACCCATATTCTGCTGAAGTGCACACAGCTTGTGTGATGATGCGATTATTTGTAAGGAGGATTTGCATTTTGCTTAAGAAAGTAGCTGTTTGTTTTGATAACTCTCACTCCCTCCGTGCTGTTGGCTCGTTGTATTGCTAAGGCTGGACTAGCGTCTTATTTTTGTTTCAGAGCTGGAATTGTCATAGGTAACTTTCGCAGTACTATAGGAGAGGACACAGTAAGTTGGGCTGGTAGTTTGCTTTTTTTCCCGACGAGGGAAGCGGGGTCAGAGGGCCAAGGTTTAAGAGTCACGGTTCGCTATTAAACGTAATGGTTGGAAAAGGTCAGCCTTTGCTTTTTATTTTCTCCAATACCTTTGGTGTGAATATAATAAAATATGGTTATTTATGGTGGAGGGAGGGTCATGCATTTTCCCCCAGTCACTCAGGGAGGCTCGAGGAAAAATATTTGTAGCTCCGGGGAGGGTCAAGATAAAAAGAAATATACCAAGTCACACCCCAGATGAGACAAACAGGTTGACACAGTTTAATGTAGAATCCAAGAAACTCAATTATGAGAAAAAGGATTTCAGTTGAGGGTTAATGCCAGACTAGAAGTTCTATGTGGTTCTGTGAGATAAGAAAAAGAGGTAGTGAACAGTAAATTAACATGCGTTTAAACTGATAAGTAAAGGCAGGCATCACAGCTGAGTAACATGCATGCATTTAAAGAACAAAGAACGATGACTGCCACAGTGACTGCACAGGCCTAAGCCAACAGTGTAGCAAATACCATCAGCATTTCTAAAGCAATAAGATATAACAAACCAACAAAGACACACTTACCAACTTTTCTAGAGTCCAAATACACTTAAAACAATACTTACTTAGTGATCACTTAATCTAAAAACAAGGACACACAGTGTCACAGAGCGAAGTAAACTAAACAGTTCAGCAGTATTGCAGAAAGAAGGCAAGTGTCTGATCCTGGTTCAGTGTGCCATCTGTAGACATTGCCAAGCCTCCTAACGGCCACAAGGGGGCAGATAGGCTAACCCTGAGTGAATGAATGAATGAATCAATGTTAGCAATGAAAGCTGAACCAGTATTTCTCTCTAATGCAACTCTGTTTGTTTTGGATTCAGAGACCACAGTGAGTGAACTTCAGAGGCTCCAGACAGTCAGGATCCTTACGAACCTTAGCAGACCAACCATCCACCATGAACCCCAGTCTAACCAAGAGCCAGCAGACAGCGCTCTGCTCCCAGCTGGGACATGTCAAGCTGCAGCTGCTATACAAGGCCAGCATCCATGGTTTCACCGGCGCAGCCTTCCACCAGCGATGTGACAACAAGAGTCCCACAGTGTCGGTGGGCTATAATGCCTCTGGCTACGTCTTTGGAGGCTACACCAGTAAACCTTTTAATCAGTCTGGACAGTACATGCAAGATGACCGGGCTTTTCTTTTCACCTTCAAAGGAGCAAATGTTCTCAAATATCCAGTCAGCAATTCTACTTATGCAGTGAAAATGATAAGTAACTGTGGTCCTTATTTTGGAGAAGCATTTGTTCTTGTTCATGGAAGCCAACCAACAGTAGTCTATAGCAATCCAGGAAAGTTTTACAACTTCACTGCTGCAGAAATGCATGGCAACGACCTCCAGCTAACTGAGTGTGAAGTCTATCAAGTTGAAGGTGAGTTCAGTGTAAACAACTGAATTTTGATGCTTAGTCATTCCTAGCCACATGTCAATATAAATATGACATGTACTGCATTTATTAGGAAAACATACCGTACATATCACTTTAAACAGAAACCATATTTTGAAGCCACCAACTACATTTATGGCAATAAATCCAAAAATTCAGACAACCTTGTGACTCCTAAAGAATGTCTTGATGACATTAAAGGATAATTCAGGTTATTTTCCTAGTTTTTGCCATCGATTGTGTTGAAAATTTCATCACTTCACTGTAGAGCATTCATACCTCCATGTCACCGGGAGCGCTGCTGTCCCAACACACATATGTACACAGGGCCAACAGTAATCTGAATCCAATGTGCCATTAAAATACGTCCTTTCAACACAACAAAACATAACTGTTACAAATGCCTGAGTGCTCATTCATGAATATTATGAAACATGTCCTGATTTTTTTATGAATGTTCCATATAAACCCTACACAAATAAAGTTTTATAGCTAGATGTTTTTGACAAATTGGGTAAAATCTATATTTTATAAAGTTGTTTTTACTCTTCAACAGAATGCACAGACCTAGAGAAGCCATGGAGGACCGTAGTCTGGGAATCTGAGTAAGCTGGATAGATGTACCACTCTGTGCAATATTATGTTATGCTTTGCATAGTACACCTTACTACACTACACCATACTATACGATACAGTGATACAAAATAATACTGTACTATACTACAGTATATGGTAATAGATTATGATATAATGAATGAGATCTACACTACTATTTTTATGGATGGCATTGTCGGCCGGTCAGTCGGTTATAATGAAATGAATGTATCCGTTATTGTTTATTATAGTCTACTTGGATGTACATAGCCTACATAACCTACATAGATTGAAAGTTGACAGTTGCGGTTTTCTCTCCGGATATTAAATGAATATGTCATCTATCTAAAGTCTGTATTATATATCAGTGGTTCAGAGTCCTGCTGGTTTTCTATCCTGTTATCTAACCAGTTAGTTAATTGCATTCACCTGGCATCCCAGGTATAAATCAGTCACTGATAATACGGCACAAATGAAAACCTGCAGGGCTCTGGGTCCTGAGGACCAGGACTGAGAGTCCTGTTATGACATAAGTATATTTACAACAACTTGAACAGGTTTATTTATCTGCTCTTGTTCCAACAGGAAGAGGAAGGAGCTGATGGACAGTATTAAACTGTACAAGCCCACACACAGTTCTGTGTCCCAGGCTCGGGTCCTGCTCATCGGACCGGTGGGAGCTGGGAAGTCCAGCTTCTTCAACTCCATCAACTCTGTGTTCAGAGGCCACGTCACCAGCCAGGCCATCGCCGGCAGCTCTGGCACCAGCCTCACCACTCAGGTCAGTTCCTGCTTCTTACTGACTTCCATTTGAGGAGTTTGTATCCAAAAAAAGGGGTCCAGACATCTGAAAAACCTGCAGCCTGTTGCACCAGTTACATGTAAGTTCAAACATAGGCTAGTTTGAATGTCAGTTCTTCAAGTCCAAGTTTACACATTGCTAAAATTTTAATTTTTAAAGTTTGTTCCAACTGAACTAGTTGCAACATACACATAAGTTAAAACTTAAAACCGACATCCTACTATGGATAAAATATTCAGCGAAAATCCGAAGATGCGAAAACTTGCTGAAGGACCTGTAACAAATAAAGCACGGTTTATGTTGGCACCATAAAAGTAGATCACTGAACTGATGAAGAGCCAAACTGTAAATCAATCAATCTATCTATCTATCTCCATCAAGACTCAGTGCTAGGTCCAGTTTTATTCTCAGTTTACATGGCTACACTTGGCCTCCTCATCTGCTTGCATGGCATTGCCATCCACTGCTATGCCGACGATTCTCACCTGTATCTCACAGTAAAATCCAATGATTTAAGTAGATTAGCCATATTACATCACTGTTTAGCTGATCAGGATGTCTCAGAACTTTCTGCAGTTAAACTTCTGTTAAACTGGAGTTCTCGTTATTGGCTCTGATTGCATCTCTAGACAAATAAAGCAGTCTCTTGGTCCTTTAACAAATATCCATCCAAATATCTATCTATCCATGCATCCATCCATCCATCCATCCATCCATCCATCGGGAGACAAACTACAAATGAATCCTAATACATTTTACTAGATGTAACAGAAGGTGAAAACGTCACCGTCTGCAGCAATATTTTGGTTTGTGGTGCCTTTACGCTCTACTAGTCAAGATACACCTTTAAGGAAAAATCCACCCTAAAACCTTTGCATTTCTACCATTTTATTGTTTGGTGGTATATTTTTCTTATCCCCGTGGATAACTGGCCAAACGTAGACGACATGACATCATGTCCAGATATTTCCAGCACAACTACAAAAGTTTGATAGCAGAAAATGTTTTAGCGATCTAAAACATTGTCAATAAACATCAGGTTTTTGGTGTCAGTCCCTCAGAATCAAAGAGCAAGGGCTTCTTTCTAGAGCCGCCATTTTGCACCAAGAGACGTTCAACAATCATACAGGGAGAAATCCATCGTAGAAGAGGAGAGAGACCAGTTTCTCCACCACAGGAGCAGGAGAGAGACCAGAATGCACTGCAGCAGAGAGACATGTTGCGTTTTGAGTAAGGGTGACTCTCACTTTTTCTCAACTGGAAAAACTTGCTCTCTTGCTCATACTATGCTATCACTAACGCCATCACTGTCACTCTCTCTCCACCTATACATATAACCCACAGCTGAAAGCAACAGGTTAAAAATGTTGCAATGACCGTTCAAATAGTTATTTATGCTCCATATAAAATTACACAGACTTCTAATAATAATGTCCTAGAGGACCATCCAGGCCTTAAAGGACAGTTCCTGTGATTTATTTGAGGATTTTCATCCCCTTAATGTTAATTCTGCCTGTTTTTACATGCATGCACCACAATTCAAGATATTTTAAAGTTTTGCATAGAATTAATCTCCCAACACTTCTAATTTGGTTGGTAAAGGTAATGCATCACTGTGAATGAGAAGCCAACAATTGTGTTGTGCAAAGTTGCAGCAGAATACTAATATCAGGCTATCAACTTTTGCATTTTGAAAGAAGTTCTGTTCACCATTTCGTATTAAATAAAAAGCTATAACTTGAAATTTTGGCCTCAACTTTGACAGAAAGAATACATTAATCAAAGAGATATTTCATTAAAATATTGATGTGATCTATGGATACATCCTACTATAAAATGAGGAAAACTCCGTCCGTCTCTCCGTCCGCATCCATTTTGCTCCTTAACGGGTTGGCCAATCAATCTGAAACTGCACATGGGCATTGAGCATTGGCATAGGCAGGGACTGACGGAGCTGATTTTTCCATTTTCCCAAATTTACATTGTTTATGCGCCTTTTTGGCAAGTCTGCGCGGATTTGTGGTGCGCGCCTCCCCGGGTGTCTGCGCAGAGTTGTGGCGCGCGCCTCCCCGGGTATGGACTAGTATTATTAAATTAGTTAAATATCATTAATTAGTAACTTCTGTCACGCCAGCGTTACCGCTAGGGGGCGCTTGGTAGCAAGAGGTATATTTGGGAAAACCGCAAGAGCTGAGACAGCCAGGAGGGGGTGTTCCACTTCCTGCTTCTCTGATTTCCATCTTTTCCTCTCCAAAATAAAACTTTCAACCAATGGCTAACGTTCTCTGCGGTTATGTTAGGGCCAGCCTCCTGTCAATCACAACCCATTCAAGCCCACAGACAAATCGAAGCAAGACGCTTCCGCCAGCTATAGTCTGGGGCAACTTGTAATTTTAACCATTGTTTGTTTCAAAATATTTACTTTGAAAAACACAAAAATTTAGAAAAAATAGCAAATATCTCATAACATGATAAAAACACTGGAAAACCATCTACGGTGATGTAAAACAATAAGGGAATGCAGGAAGTTAGCAAAAACTCAAATCACGCTGGAATTGTCCAACTTTATATCGAACCATTTCTTTTTGTTTCCGAAAGTCCAGCTCTCAGAGCTGGCAGCATTAACTGCTGCTGTGACATATTGGCACTCAACGAACATTTTATGGTTGGTGATACCTGAACTAAGCCCACCAAACAATACCTCACAACAAGCGCCTCAATTTCAGCCTCAAATTTATCTTTTTGGTCTTGCGCTCTGACTTGGCCAAAGAACGAATGGATATAAATGGAATTAAATACAATAAATAGAATGACAAGCACATTTACATGAATATTCATGATATGTATATGCACTACGCAAAATTATAGTTGATTGGGGGCGCTAGTGAGCACCGTATGGAGTAGGCCTAGACGTGTTTTTCCAGGGCTCCTCTCCATATTCGAAATAATTCAGTCATTCACCCAATATTTAGTTTCATTTGCCGGTTTTACCTCATAATTTCCTTCGTCTAATAGCCTCAGGATGAAAAAACCGAAAGCCGAAAGGGGGAAGAAGCAGGATAAAGCCCCAAATGAGACTGATGATCAACCACTTTCTAGCTAGCTAGCTGAGCTAGCCGCTGCAGCCCCGGAGTCGGGTAACGAACCTGACGCAGAGTCCACAAACATCCTCTCTGTAATACGATGTATGAGCAAGACGATGACCGACCGATTTAACGATTTAGGGGCATCTCTGGCAACTACCCAGGCATCTTTGGTGAGTCTCGGTAACCGAATAAAGGAGGTGGAAAATGCTAACTCCGACTATGACCGCCGCCTCTCGATCGTTGAGCAGACGTGCACGAAAATGCAGCCGGAGAACGAAACACTTCACCTGAAAGTGATCGACCTCAAGGCTCGCTCCAGGCGGCAGAATATTAAAATCGTCGGCCTACCTGAGAAGATCGAGAACGGACGTCCGACGGAGTTTTTGACGAAGTTCATCCCTGACAACTTCTCCAAGCCGCTGGAAGTGGATCGAGCACACCGGCTGGGAAGGCAGCTCCCCGAAGAGGACACGCGGCCGCGTGTAATGATAGCACGGATTCATCATTTCCAAACGAAGGAGAAAATATTACGACCGGCCCGCCAGCAGTTTCCTCTGCGCTACAACAGCAAAGCGATTCACTTCTTTCCCGACTACCCGGCGGAGGTGATGAAGCAACGCCAGGCTTTTGATGACATCCGAAAGCAGCTCCGGGATGCTGGCGTGAGGAACAGTTTCATTTACCCGGCACGGCTGCGTGTCACCCATGGCACCTCCGACAAGGTGTTCTCTTCCCCACGGGATGCTGAGGCTTTTGCAGGGACTTTGGCTTGAACACTAATCACCCATTCGCCGACATGGCATATTTTGGTATGCGACTTTTATTTTGTAATCACTCAAACCGGGACATTTTCATAACCGCTTTTTTGTTCACAAGCATTTGTCCACATTATTGGAGAGGGAGCGGAGGGGCCCCTGTGTTAACCTAGCTGCTGTTTAGTTGTTCCTACATGGTCCAGCAACCCTTAAGTGAATATGTGGGGTTTATACTCTCACTTTGTTTGGGAAAGTGGGACGGGGGGAGGGGGGTGATGTTCTTTTTTATGTTTTACTTTTATTCTTATCAATGTTTTACTAGGGCATTATGTGTGTACACTGCTACTATGCAAACTCGATATGCATCCTAGTTTACCTTCGCAAGGTGGCAGCATTACTTTTACTAGCTGGAATGTGCGTGTATTGGGACATGTGCTCAAACGAGCTTAAGTGTTTTCTCATTTAAAATCTCTGTCCGCTGATGTCATATCTTTACAAGAAACACACATTAGACCCACAAAAGAAAAGTTGCTTAGATGTAGCTGGGCCAACCAGATTTTTCAGTCCACGTTTTCCAGTAAAGCCCGGGGAGTGGCAATTTTGATTCGCAAGACTGTTCCATTTAGACATGTGTCTACTGTGAGTGATCCAAACGGCCGATATATTTTGGTAACTGGCTACATTTACTCATTTCATGTTACACTCCTTAATGTATATGGTCCGAATTTTGATGATCCAGCCTTCTTCCGTAAGATATTTAGTTTACTGCCCGATCTTTCTGATACACATGTGATTATAGGTGGCGATTTCAACTGTGTGCTTGATAATCGTTTGGACAGGTCGGCCCAAACAAGCCAATCGCCTACCTCCTCCACGGCTTTGAATAACTTAATGACTTCCACGAATCTAGTTGATTATTTGGAGACTATGGACAGAGGTTATTCTTTTTTTTCACAAATGCACAAGTCCTTTTCAAGAATAGATTATTTCTTACTTGACTCTAAATTGATATCAAATATGATTGCTTCAAAATATCACAATATTTTAATTTCTGACCATTCTCCGACTTTGGTTCTTGACCTTAATCATAAGAAGCAGCAGTATAACTGGCACCTTCACCCATCACCACTCTCTGACGCATCATTCTGTCAATTCATATCTACTAAGATTTCAGAATTCCTGGAAACTATGACAATTTGGATGTCACAGACTCTACTTTATGGGAAACTTTTAAAGTTGTGATTAGGGGCCATATAATTTCTTTTGAATCTTCGCTGAAAAAGGAAAGGCGAAAACGCCTCTTAGAAATTGAAACTGAACTATCACAATTGGAACTTATCTATAGAGCTTCCTCCAGCCCTTCCACCTTACAAAATATTCTTAAATTGAAATATGAATATAATACCATCCTATCTGGTCAGGTGTGTGACCAATTGTTTAAGATCAGACAGAAACATTTTGAGTTGGGGGATAAACCCCATAAATTACTGGCCCGACAGCTAACAGGCTTACAAGCTAGTAGAGCCATACACAAAATTAGATCAAAATCTGGGGAAATGGTTATAGATCCTAAAGGTATAAATGATTGTTTTAGGGAATATTATGCGCAGTTATACATGTCAAAAGCAAAAGGGGACATTTTTGATTGGCTGGGGCGTCTGAATCTCCCTAAGTTGAACGATGCTGCTCGAGAGGCTTTAAATTCTGATATCACCACCCAAGAGATTTTGGATGCTATAAAATCATTCCCCAATGGCAAGGCCACTGGCCCAGATGGTTTTGGCATTGAACTGTATAAAAAATATTCTGGGAAGGTGGCTCCCCTTCTTTTGAGGATGTTACCCCATTCATTTGAAATTCGGAAATTCCCCTGCACATTATATGAAGCCAATATTTCATTAATACTAAAAGAGGCTAGGGATGAGACTGAGCCTTAGTCTTTTCATCCTATTGCATTACTGAACTCGGACACAAATTTTTTTACGAAGTTATTAGCAAACAGGTTAAATAAATATATTTTATCCATCATACATGCTGATCAAACTGGCTTTGTCCCCAATAGGTTTTCGTTTTTTAACGTCAGAAGACTAATGAACATAATGTACCATAGGTATAGGAAGGGTTCTAAGGTGGCTGCCCTCTGCCTAGACGCGGAGAAGGCATTTGATCAGGTGGAATGGGCCTATATGGTGAAGGTACTGGAGGAATTTGGGTTTGGTAGTCAATTTGTCTCGTGGATTATGACATTGTATGCTCACCCATCTTCCTCCATCCTCACAAACCAAGAAAGATCAGCGCTGTTCTCATTACATCGCGGGACATGCCAGGGCTGTCCCCTCAGCCCGTTGCTCTTTGCAGTTGCTATTGAGCCTCTCGATTACTATTAGGAATCATCCTTCTATTGAACCCATCCGATTGGGGAATGTGGATCATCACATTTCCCTATACGCAGATGATGTTGTTCTCTTCCTATCACAACCTGAGCAGTCTGTTCCCATTTTGCTAGATCTTATAAGGTCATTTGGTGAAGTTTCAGGATATACAATTAATTCGCAGAAGAGTGAATTTATGTCACTGGGTGCTGAATTTCTGCATAATCTCCCTTTGAAAATTACAGATAAACTGAAGTATCTTGGAGTAGTTCTACCAAAAGACCCTAAACTAATTTTTAAGATGAACTTCCTTGAGAAAATGGAAAAACTGAGGGGGGACATTGAAAAATGGAGGACCCTTCCTCTTTCTATGGTGGGCCGTATAAATGCCATCAAAATGGTCTCCCTGCCGAGATTCTTGTATCTCTTTCAAAATCTACCCATTTTTGTGACAAGGTCTTTTTTCAAATCATTAGACTCAATAGTTATGCCTTTTATCTGGGGCTTTAAAGCTCACAGAATATCAAAAACTCATTTACATAAACCAAGAGAGATGGGTGGACTAGGACTACCGTACTTCCTGCATTATTACTGGGCAGCGAATGCAAGGGCCCTTGTCTATTGGCAGGAAGGTTACAGAATGGAAGTATCCACCGAGACTCCCCCTTGGGTTGCCATTGAAAAGAGTGATGTCAAAAACAGCTCTTTTCTCAGCACCCAGATCCCCTGCAAATACTAAGGTGGATAACTTAATAATTTCGAATTGCTTGAAAATATGGCAGCAAATTAAGAAGGGCTGCAGATTACCAGACGCTTCTATTCATACCCCAGTATATCGCAATCATGCATTCCCCCCATCCCTCTCAGATGTGTCTTTTGACAGTTGGAGGCTAAAAGGTATAGTCACTTTGGAAGATTTGTATATTAACAAGCAATTTGCCTCATTTACTCAGTTAAAAAACAAGTTCTCTCTTCCCACAACACATTTCTTCCGATACTTGCAGATTAGGAACTATGTCCGTCAGTGTGTGCCTAATTTTGAGTCTCTCCCTGAAGGAAGAATGATTTATAAGTTTTTGTTGGGCCCACCTGAATCCAAAAAACTGGTCTCAGACTTGTGAATTACGCCACACACTCTCTGAAAAATGCCTGGGAGGAGGAACTAGGAATACAGATTGAGGATGATGTTGGGGAGGAGGGCCTTAGAAGGACCCGATCTTGTTCTATTAATGCCAGACATCAATTAATCCAATTTAAGGTGATGCACAGGCTTCATTATTCAAAAACTAAATTGCACAGAATCTTTCCTACCATTTCCTCTCAATGTGATCGATGTAAATCTGCAGAAGGCTCTCTGACCCACCTTTTCTGGACATGCCCAAAACTATAATTTTTGGTGTGACATATTCAAGTGGTTCTCTGACATGTACGGCTGTGTGTTTGAACCTGATCCAGAGATTGCACTATTTGGGTTTTCCCTTTCCCTACTAAACCAGTGTTTCCGTGCAAAGCACTATTATGTATGGAATGGTAATCGCAAAGAAAGTAATTTTAAGGCTCTGGAAGTCAGATACTGTGCCTCAGTTTAAGACCTGGTTAACTGAGCTCACTGGTATATTACATATGGAGAAAGTTTGATATGGCATGATGGACAGTCTTAATAAATTTTCTGATGTATGGCAGACATTTCTGGATCACCTTGCTCAATATGACACTGAACCTGACCAGCAACAAAATCCATAGTGTGCCGTCCACCTCTTTCATTGAATACTTGTGCTAAGACGTGTTGTGCTAATGATGCAGCAGTGTAATTCATTATTTTCTTTAAATATGCCCTGTTTCTTTTTTGTCCTTCGTTTCTACTTTGTTTGTTTTTGTTTTCTGATATGAGTCTGTTTTCTGCACTGTATTATGGAAAATCCCAATAAAAATATAAAAAATAAAAAAAATTATAGTTGATTGGGATTTATAAAGGGAAACTTATGCACGGCGTACACACGGTTTTATATATCAGATTACTTTTTGCCATACACAGTTTTCCCCTTTTTTCTGCTACCAGAACCTGATTCGTCATATGTATTTGGCAACATCAGCAGAAGCTCCCCCTCCTCCTGCTCCTCCTCCTCAATCTCCTCCAAACGTCTGTATGCAGTCATTCTCATAGTAGTCAGGCTCATGTGGACTATGTTTTTCTCTGTTATTTAAATACAATTTATGGACCTTGTCCAACAACACCATCTAGTGTACTTAACCCTACACACAACGCAAATGACACAGACGTTACAGAGGTATGAAAAACCAGCGACCTTCCAGCCACAAGCCACCTCTCTAACCTCTGGGCTTCTGCTGCCCCAGAAACCTTTTCAACAGCACTGTGATACTGATAAACTTCACCACTTTGCACCCCACAGTTTCGCACCTACTCTGTGAAAGCTGGACGAGAAGGAAAACCCCTGCCAATCATCTTGTGCGACTCCATGGGATTGGAGGAAAGCACGGGGGCGGGGCTTGATGTGGATGACATCAGCAGCATCCTGAAAGGTCACATTCCAAACACCTATCAGGTAGAAATTCCTCTGACATTTCTCTATTAAAGCTTTTCCTTGCTTTCAGTAGACTATTAACATGTGGCAGGTGATTTGCTCTTGTTTGTTTCTATGAAATAAATTGTCTTTGTCTTTCCCGTGTACGGCTCAGTTCAACCCCTCTGCCCCTCTGCATCCGGAAGCCCACAGCTATCGCAAGTCTCCAGGCCTTAAGGACAGGATCCACTGTGTGGTCTACGTCATCGACGCCTGCAAGGTCTCCATCATGCCCGCTAAGCTGGAGGAGAAGCTGGCTGCTGTCCGCAGGAAGGTCAACTTAATGGGTCAGTCAGTCATACCAAAGGACCAGGGGTGAAACGTTGTGGCTTTTATTGGGGGAATGTGCAACATCTTGGTGTAGGGCATCAGGCAATATTCTTGGTGTGTATGTTCTGGTGTATATGGATCTGTGTGTGTTACTGAATGTTAACTGTAGTTTGATTGTACATGTATACGGATAAATTGTGTGTGTATATGGAGAGGCTGTGAGCTGCTATGTCACCTGTGTTCTCTCGAATGCCCAAGACAAATTTCTCCTAAGGGAGACAATAATGGCTAATCTAATCTAATCAGAATCTCTTAAGTACTATACTAGTCGATACCTGGGGTTGCGCGTGCCACAACTCCGCGCAGATAACCGGGGATGCGTGCGCCACAACTCTGCACAGACTTGCCAAAAAGGCGCATAAACAGTGTAAATGTGGGAAAATGGAAAAATCAGCTCCGTCAGTCCCTGCCTATGCCAATGCTCAATGCCCATGTGCAGTTTCAGATTGATTGGCCAACCCGTTGAGGAGTAAAATGGATGCAGACAGACAGACGGACGGACAGAGATTTCCTCATTCTATAGTAGGATGCACAATGTGTATGTGTGTACAATAGAAAACAAATGATGGTACAAACAAAGGACAGTAGCTAACTTAAGTCCTTGGTTGACAGAATGGTAATACTTCTACTAGAGTTGTCATTTTTACACCGGTGTTGCTTCCCTCCTCAGCACTGGTTATACCGCCTTTTCATCTTTTCGGTCTAAGCGCTATCAAAGTCAGAGTCACGAAAACGAAAGTCAAACTTAAAATTCTACAATTTGCTCCAAACTCACGTGTTGGTAACGGTATTTGTAAACACTTTTTAATCAGAGATTTGTAACACTGCTCAACACTCTTAGTTAACGGGAGTGCAGAGCAGATTCTGGCATATTGCCCTTGTTTACCATTGGATTCTACTGGAAACACTACAGTCACTGTAGGCAAGGACAATGAATGAATCCTATTCATCCTAATCCATCATATTAGTGATCAGATATTAGTGATCAGTATGTTGTTAGTATGTCCATTTATCATTTAGTAGCCTAACTTGAACATGCTCTGAATATGTGCTTTTATTTTTTGGATTACAAAATAAGGGTATTCCCGGTGTGGGGCTAACAACACCAGTGTTGACTCCAAAACTGTATCCCACCGGGAACACCACCCACCACGACAATCATAACCTCTACAAACTAGATACACTGCATTTTCAAGATAGAGAAAGATGTTCTTAAGGTAATGCATTTTTTAGTGTTTTGGAAATTAACTCTTTGTGTTCTGGTGTTGTTTTCCAGGGATTTCCCAGCTGGTCCTGCTGACTAAAGTGGATGAAGCCTGCTCTGTTGTGGCAGAGGACCTGAGGAACATTTATAAGAGCCGATACATTAGGGACAGGGTGAGATCTACTTCAAATTCACCTTCAGGATTTTATTCTGAAAAAGTAGACCTTTTCCCTAAATTTCCCAAAGTTCATCTCAGTTGTTTGATGATTTTTGTGTTATTAGTTCAAGCACTGATGGAGGGATATAGAGAGCCTAAGTCCCTCCCCTTCCAGTGGACCACCATGGGACCTTATTTCGGAAAAAATATGTACGGTAGTCAACGGCGAGAGACAAATAATTGTTTGATCCCGTTTGAATTGTGCCATGAATTACACATATGATGTTTTGTCAATTTAAAAGATAATTTTGCAAGTCATAATCCAACCTGAAGATGGATGGCATTACTAGACATTAGAACTGTCAGCACTTAAAACTCTGTTGAGATATTTGATTCCTTGATTGACTTAATTTTCTGCATCAAGTCTGTTTGAATTTATCTAAATAAATTCAAGCCTTGCTGGTCAGGCTGGAGTGCCTGAAGTAAGCCTTGTATGGCTCTCTTCCGAATTTGACAATTTCAGTATTTTTCTCAAAAAGCACCTTGTAGATGCAGTTTACTAAGCTTGTGATATTTTTCAGCACTTGGCACTTCTGTTTGAATTGATTTCCCTGTCAGTTATTTTCGTTATTTTAGTATGTAATTCAGTTCTGAACTTGTTTTTTTCCATTTAATTTGCACAAACTGGATTTTTTTTCTCTTCCTCCTGTGTATTATCATTTTACATGTGCAAATAAATAGACTAAACCCCCCGCCCCCCAACATAAACTGCCCTAACCTAAATGTCCAGGCGGTGGTTTTGTGGTTTTGTGTTCCAGGTGCAGGAGGTCAGCTCTCGGCTCGGTGTGCCGATGTCCTGCGTTGTTCCGGTGAAGAACTACTGCGAGGAGTTGGAGTTGGACCTGAACTGTGACATCCTGCTGCTCAGCGCCGTCCTCCAGATGCTTCGCTTCGTCGACAACTACTTTGATGACCTCAGTGACCGATTCAGCAACCTGGAGACAAAAGAATAGGAAGGCTTCTAGCAACTGATAACTAACCCTCTGAGTCAAAAATGTAATAAAGTCATGATTATGATTTTTTTTTTCCTGATAATGTAATACTTTTTTACATTAACTGGCAATTATTACTTTACAAGGGGTGTAACTTTTATTACAATATCAGATGTTAATACATTATCTGGCAATTTATTCCATTAACAGGTTTTCTTACATTTTTTTACACATTTAGTGGTGCATTTTATTACAAATTGAGAAGTTATTACATTATGCTACATTTATTGCATTATCAGTTACTATGAGGATGCAGGGTTATTCTTTACTGCAGCAGGACTACGCAACAGATTGTTAGAGAAATAACCTTTTAGCAATAGGGGTTAGATCATTTTGTATCCTGTCGTGTAATTTACGCTGCCAAATTAATTTTTCCTATAATCTCTAGGTTTTGCTTTTCTTATTTTCCTTAAAGATTATGCAAACTGACCCTCAAATGGTTGACATCAGAAATATATATATATAGTAGAATATATCTAAACTTTACCTTGTTTAGCCTGGAACTGAGATTTTCTGGCTGCTGTAAAGCATTACACAAATATGCCACATTTCATACTTGTGTTACCCATGCTTACTGAGGTCAAACTGTATCTGTGCATCATGTTAGAATGTCTTGACTGCAGGTTTGAAGGGTTATAAATAAGGGTTATATATAGTAACAAGCTCTTATCTTAAAGCTCAGTTGTTGCTGTGTGATTGTTCTGTTCTGCCAGGAAAACAACTTCCCACTTTCTCAGTTGTCTGTAATGGCATGATATTAATGATCAGGGTTATTTGAATTATATTACCTACCTTCATCTTGTTCTTCAAGTTCTGTCAATAGCAATGAAGGCTCTTGCTGTTCAGCTTTGGTTTCACCATGTAAACTTTGGGAAAGTGGATTTGCAATATGTCAACAATATCGATAATAAAACATTCTTGTCCTTCCTCCTGTACATAATTGCTGATTTTAACACGGTGAGAATCAGTGCAACAAATGTGATTCTAGACTAAAATTGCCAAGCACTGAATTATAGACTAACTATTGGACGGATTTCAGTCATTCTTAAGTGAGGAAGCCAATCAGGACCGAGTCCAGCTGTGATGCGTTCACTGGCCTGAAACTGCCTGGAAAAAAGGATGGATTTTTTGAAAATGCAACTTTACAGTTAAACACTGAAACAAAATCAAATTTTAACAACGTCTTCATTAAACATATTCGACCATTTATGAACACAGAGGAAAATCTGAATTCCTACAATACAGGCCCTTTAATATTCCATGTCGAGTGACTACAACCCAAATGCTGCTATTCAATAAAAGCAACAACAAAGTATCAGTGAACAGAGAAACTGAAATTTATTAATGCAGGTCAGACAGTTACTGTACAGAAACCAGGGCTGGACTGGGTCCCTCCCTGTGCAACAGGACTGTGGTATTACAGCGTACTGTACACTACACAACACACATCACACTCCTGGTCCGGCTCACCTCACCTGCTTCTGCATCCATGAAACCAAGCGTGGATTAGAGCGGATTAGAATTTGGCAGCCGTCCTCTCAACGACAATAATCAGCGGTTAAAAAATAATTCTGCTCTGCGCTCAGGATAACTTGTGATACAAACAAACATCTTGAAATAGTGTTTAAAATATCGACGCTGTGTTAGTGCACATAAAAGACAGGGGGAGCTCGGGTTCACATGACACCGGCTGCAGGACTTTGAAAGGACAAGAATGAGAATGATATGCGATAAACGAATAAAGGAATGTCCTGGAAACAAATACAAAACACACCTGGAATTCAATGATATTCAGCCAATCGGCTTCCTTTGTTCCTCCCTTTCCATTGGATTGATGTCTTTCCTCCAGTGGAGCTGCTCAGTGGCCACCAGCAGAAGACTGGTTGTTAGGGACGGGACGATATATCGAAATTCAATTTATCGCGATGCAAAAATGTGACAATACGTATCGTGGGGCAGAATTATATTATTTGCACTTTGTAATGACATTTTTAAATTGTTGTTTACATTTTAGCGAGACAATGTCATTTCTAAAAAGATTTGTGCCTCAGAAATAATTCTGCAGTCAGACTTTGTTGTCACTGAACTTTTATTTATTACATCGTATCGTGGTTGTAATGAATCCTGAACCCCAGATCGCGTATCAAATCGTATTTTGAGATAAACAGATCGTCCCATCCCTACTGGTTGTACTGGGCAGCTCCCAGTGTGAATGTGTGGGACTGTGTGAATGTAAAACAGGGCGTCGCAGATCTTCCCTGGTTAAATAAAGGTTTAAATAAAATCAGATCCCGTGGTTGTCGGTGAGGAAGAAAGGAGCGGAGGGGAACTTATGGCACAGCTAACGCTCTGTGGCATTTCAACAGTCACATGGCTTCCCTCTCAACAGCCAACGGCTTCAGCCAACAACAAAAGCAAAGGCAGCCACGTGAAGAAGAAACCATTTTAACTTGAACCACTGGACTTACAGTGCAGAACACACACACATACATACATCCAAACACACACACACACACACACATACAAGTACACATGGTCTCGGTCAAAGTCTAAAGGCTGATTCCAGCTCTACCGCAGTGCAGGACAAAGCAGGTTCTTGGCACTATTGCAGCTCTCTGCCCCGGCCTGCTATCACAGCGCTAACATGCATGAATATTAAAGGAATACAGAGAGTTTTTGGTAGATTGTCCCATTGGCCAACTTACGTTAAGTGATGACATCATAGACGCCAAAATCATCCATGTGTCCCTGGCAGATCACTGGTTACTGCTCCATGCTAACACTTTAGCGTACACTATGTTGAGTGATAGTAGCTCCATGCTAACACTTTAGCATACACTATGTTGAGTGATAGTAGCTCCATGCTAACACTTTAACAAACACTACCGTATTTCCTCTAATATTGGCCCGGGCCTTTATTTACCTCAACTGCAGAGGGTACCAGGCCTTTATTGGAAGCAGGCTTATATTAGAGACAGGCCTTTATTTCTAATTCCCTCTGTTTGATAAGTATATTTGCTCATATTTTAGTATGAAGTTTGATTTTCTGATCTGCTTCTGTTGGGGTACGTTAGGTAGCCATTTTTTTGTTACTGCAATGCATTACGATAATTACGGTAATCGACGACGGCACGCTCCAGAGACTTCCGCCGGCCTGTGGCACTTGTACGTTACTACAAACTACAATTACAAACAGGCACCAGGAGTTTACCGGTATCCACCGTTGTTTGCATGTACGCTGAAGCTAACTGAAGCTAACTGAAGCTAACTGAAGCTAAAGTACAATCTATACAATTATATCATATCGCCGTTTATTTCGATGCGCGAGCTCAGTCCACCTGACAGCCCTCTGTTCTGTCGGTGGCATGGAGGTTTCGCTGCGCCGAGGGCTTACTGCCGACGCTTCGAGTTTCCCGGGGGCACGATTCCGGCCAGTGCCGATAGCTGTTCGCCGATTTGTCCCCGGTGATCCGGCCGTGATTTCGGCGGGGTCCCCACGCCGATGCGTCACCGGGTGTCCCCGATAGGTACGGGCCGTGGGCGCGGTGGAGAGGCAGCGGCGGAGAGAGGAGACGGACACGGTCCAGCCATATACTAGGTTTTGACCTAGTCTTGTTTCCTTTG
This sequence comes from Centroberyx gerrardi, assembly GCF_048128805.1. Lineage (NCBI taxonomy): Eukaryota > Metazoa > Chordata > Actinopteri > Beryciformes > Berycidae > Centroberyx > Centroberyx gerrardi. The sequence goes on along the minus strand of NC_136005.1, from coordinate 2,133,674 downwards.
TTTTTTTCCCCGGCCTGTATTTGAGGCCGGCCTTTATTTGTTCGTGTCGGCCACGGCTCCGGCCATTATCGGAGACCCGGCTTTTAATTGACTACCGGCCACTATTAGGGGAAATACGGTATGTTGAGTGACAGTAGGCTCCATGCTAACACTTTAGCATACACTATGTTGAGTGATAGTAGGCTCCATGCTAACACTTTAACATATCAACATCCAAAGAAAGAAGAGTGACCTGTTAGTAATAATAGCTGTGATTGTTTTTTATTATAGCCTGTAGAGTAATCAATTTTAAAAAACGAAACATCATTAAGTCGATACAGCTGATGTAGCCGGGTTTATTTTTGGAACCATTTCAGATGAGCCAGCATGTATTCATCCACTGCACAGTCTCCCATCACCCACCACCTTCACTTCTGATGGAAACAGGGAAAATAGTCCCTGCTAGTATGTTATTTTTCTAGCATATTTCCTGTAAATTTGACTAATCTTCAACACAAAACTGCCAGATTTAGCCACATGTCACTTGAGATCACTTAGCAGTTAGCTTTATCGCTACTTCAAATTCTCATTTTTTAGATAATGTCACTCAACAGAGTTTATGCTAAAGTGTTAGCATGAAGCACCACAGCCAACGATCTACCGGGGACACTTGGATGATTTTGATGGCTATGTTCTCATCAGTTAAGTTAACCAACGGGACAATCTACCAAAAACTTGATGTATTCCTTTAACATGAAGGGGGTAAACAAGGTAATGGCACAGCTGTGCAAATGGCCTCAGAGCTGCATGGCGATCGAGATGGAATAGTGAAAATGTATCTTACTTATCATTCACCGTGTGCGATTTTTTAGGAGTGAGTTGTGCTATTCAACAGACACTGTAGAGCCGACAGCGTCACCTTAGTAGAAACTATCAAACTATTATCTGCACTGACTCGCAAGTATCTGCAGTGAATTTAGGACGACACTAACTGGTATGAAGTTACTTTTGATAAGTGATGTGCCGGCGCAACAAAAACTGCTTTTATTGGGACGGAACGGTCTGTCAAAAATGATCAAATCTGTATAAAAATCTCTCATAGGAGAACAAACAAATCCCAAGAATGGACTGCGACCACAGGTAGAAAGAAAAAGAAAACAGCGGTTGCAGTTCATTCTTGGGAGCTGCTGTGTTTCTAATGTGGGGTTTTTATGATGGCATGAAGTTAAATCAGGAAAAACGTTTTCTGTAGGCCGGTACGGATGCTTTGACTGCTGCTTACTCGGAGCAGAATACCGGTGTCATTTAGCGGACGACAGGACGGGTGTCGCTTTGGCTTTTCAGCGTTTGGACCCGACCGGACCGCTCACACACTGTGCTTAGTTACGTCAACATCTAGAGAGATGACATTCAAATTCCAAACGGTAAAAAAGAAATTTAACAAAGAACTTTTCCTTCTTTTTTTTCTCTTAAAGAACTGTACAAGATTTTAAAAAATCAATAATTAGTTATACATATTTATATGACAACATTGTTTACTTAATATTACCATAAAGAAATACAAGTTTTGTCTTTTAAATTTGTCTTTTTTTTTCAGATTCTGAATGCAGTATCCCTTTTCAGAGCGCTGTGGCTATGCTGAAGACGCTTGCTGTAGCTCAATGCATTTCTAAACAGTAAACTTATAACCCAATGTGATGTTAAATTGAACAGTAGCAGTATCTCTATCCTTGCACATCACATCCAAATTGTGAGGAATATGAATGCAGGTTTAACTTTGTTCTCAGCTACATAATAGCATAATCTCCCAGCCACACAGCTAACTGGCTATAACTCGGCAATAGCAATGTCTGACCACAAGGTGGAGCTGAATCAATGAATTCAGCTTTCTTATCATGAGGTTTGAGATATCTAGCTCAGCCAACAGCGTGAATGAAAACCTCTGAACCATCAAATCAACTCCATGACGCTTTCCTCTCACCTGTTCATCACCTGTGGAGCAGAGCAGGTCACAAGACACATTTTAGTCCAATCAAACTTAGAGACAAGTGATTGACAGGTGGCTGATCCAGTGGACGGTATGTAGAGGACAGAGGAGGCGGTGGAACAGAAGCCCCGCCTGCTTTTATTTCCTCATCTTTTCAGCCATTCACAGCCCAGGAAGCCGTTAAGCCCCGCCCTCGCCCTCCTCTACACCGACTGGAAAAGGAATACTGCATTACTCTGCTGCTTGTTTTCTTCAGCTTGTTCCTCAGCTCTAGTGTGCATCCTGCAGGGGAAAGTGCATCCTCCAGCAGGTGTTTGGGGGGGTGGGGGTGGGGGGTCGTCTAGGCGGGGCCTTCCTTGGGGGAGGAGGGGGTCTGGGACTGGGAGCCGGAGGAGGAGGAGGAGGAGGAGGTGGAGCTCTTCAGCGAGCCCAGGGTCTTACTGAACCAGGAGTTCTTGGCCGCCTGGATCTCGTTCATCAGGACTCCTCTCTGATGTTCCAGCTCCTGAAGAGAGGAGAGGAGAGAGGAGAGAGGAGAGAGGAGAGGATAGGAGAAAGGAGGAGAAGAGAGGATAGAGGAGAGAGGAGGATAGGAGAGGAGAGGAGAGAGGAGAGGAGAAGAGAGGATAGAGGAGAGAGGAGAGAGGAGAGAAGAGAGGAGAGGAGAGGAGAGGAGAGGAGAGGAGAGAGGAGAGGAGAGAGGAGGAGAGAGGAGAGGAGAAGAGAGGATAGAGGAGAGAGGAGAGAGGAGAAGAGAGGAGGAGAGGAGAGAGGAGAGAAGAGAGGAGAGGAGAGAGAAGAGAGGAGGAGAGGAGAGAGGAGAGGAGAGCAGGAGAGAGAGGAGAGAGGAGAGTCAGAGGCAAATTATTGGCAAATGTTACATAATATTCAAATGTTCCTAGAGATACTGACCTGAATCCTGCTAGTGGTTATTATTAATATTAATAATATTTCCTAGTGATACTCCTACTGATCTGGATCTTGTTATTGTCATTATTAATAATATTTAACTTGGCAGTAGTTACGAGTATGATTATGATTATTATTCCTAGTGATACTGACCTGGATCTTGCTAGTTATTATTATTATTCTGAATATTATGCTGGTGCTGCTGGATCCTGCTAGCAGTTATTATTATTGTTCTGAATATTATCTGGATCCTGCTAGCAGTTATTATTATTGTTCTGAATATTATCTGGATCCTGCTAGCAGTTATTATTATTATTGTTCTGAATATTATCTGGATCCTGCTAGCAGTTATTATTATTATTGTTCTGAATATTATCTGGATCCTGCTAGCAGTTATTATTATTATTGTTCTGAATATTATCTGGATCCTGCTAGCAGTTATTATTATTATTCTGAATATTATCTGGTGCTGCTGACCTGGATCCTGCTAGCAGTTATTATTATTATTGTTCTGAATATTATCTGGATCCTGCTAGCAGTTATTATTATTATTGTTCTGAATATTATCTGGATCCTGCTAGCAGTTATTATTATTATTGTTCTGAATATTATCTGGATCCTGCTAGCAGTTATTATTATTGTTCTGAATATTATCTGGATCCTGCTAGCAGTTATTATTATTATTGTTCTGAATATTATCTGGATCCTGCTAGCAGTTATTATTATTATTCTGAATATGATCTGGTGCTGCTGACCTGGATGCGGCACTTGGCCTCCACCAGCTGCAGCTTGGTCTGGGCCAGCTCCAGCTCCAGCTCCCTCAGCTGCTCCTGCAGCCCGTCCTTCTCCTCGTCCAGCGGCCCGGCGTCCGGATTCTCCCTGCTGGGGGACGCCGCCTGGAGGGACCCCTGGGTGCTGAACACCCCCCTGCAGCGCTCACAGCCCAGCACCTTACTCTGCACACACACACACACACACACACACACAAGCATGCATGTGTGAGTATCGGCACTTAAGCTACCGATAGCTGATATTTAGTGGTGATACTCAATATCTTCAAATTCAACATTTTCATGTACATTTTATTTTTTTTTAATCCAGTGTTTCCTCCAGAATGTTCTACTTGTCAGGGTGGAAAAGCCTCTGAAACATTTAGACCACCATGGGACACTAAAACTGAAACTACCAAACTAGCAACTAACGATTATTGATTATCATTATTGATTACCTATCGATTATCTTTTCAATTAATCGATTAATAATTTAGTCTATAAAATGTGAAAAATAATGACAAATGGCCATCACAAGTTACAGAGGCCAAAGTGATTCTTCAAATTTCTTCCTCAGTCTGACCAGCAGCCAAAAAAACCAAAGCATTCATTTTATAATGAGATGAAACTTAATCAAAATTATAATCTATTAATTTTCTGTCGATCTAGTAATCAATTAAACAATTATTCGACTAATAGTTTCAGCACTAATCAATCAACTAATAAATAAACCCAGACTAATGAAATTCATTCAGGCAGGATGAGGATTTACAGACTGACTGCTGATCCATCCTGTCAGAGGTGGACGACACTGACTGGCTGATAGTTTTTTAATAAAAGGTCAATATTGGCTCAATATGTCGGCAAACCCACATCTGTCTCACTCAGACACACAGACTCCTCAGTGTGCCACACAGACAGCAACATGTTTGACCTGCCTGCAAACAGAACAGCTTCCTTCATTTTCAGCCTCAGCAGACTGAACTCTTTCAGTGTTAATGCTGCTCTGATGCTGCAGGTGGCGCTGCTGCTCCAGTCCAAACTACAACTACCATACTGCTGCAGACTGCCTTTTTCTGTTCTGTGTTTTAAAGGTCAAAGTCTTCACCAGGGTTTTGATTATATATCAACAGAAATCACCCAAAAATTATTTTAAATCATATATACAAGTTCACCTCTGTACCAGCAGTACTTCTGTCAGGAGGACAGGAGCGAAACTTTCATATTTCTGAGTTTCACGACTCAGTAAATCCTCTTCAGCTCTGCAGGGCAGTGATTAATTCCTTATTTTAAGGATTATAAAACTGGGTTCCAAAAAACTCAAATACTTAAACTGCCCGCAGGTCAAATCAGTCAATCAACACAGTCTGTTTCAGTGGTGGAAAGCATGAGAGTCTGCAGGTTTTCGTTCAAACCAAACCAAACCAAACCAAACCAAACCAAACCAAACCAAACCAAACCAAACCAAACCAAACCAAACCAAACCAAACCAAACCAAACCAAACCAAACCAAACCAAACCAAACCAAACCAAACCAAACCAAACCAAACCAAACCAAACCCTGCAGCTCAACTGTTCACTTCCTCCTGTCTGGTTGAGACTCGGCTAACTGGTGAATTCAGCTGCTGGAGAGTTCGGTTGGAATGAAAACCTGCAGACCGTCGGGCCTCGATGAAACACGGTTGCTGACCGCTGATCTGTTTCATCAAGATGTTGAAAGAAACACTAGAGGATCATCAGGCCGGTTTACAGCAGATTCATCCATCCTGACGGTGGGAGGGGAACTCCAATCTGAAGCTGGTCGGCAAAGATTATCTGCAGGATCCTGAAAAAGCCCTGTGGTATCTGGACATCACAGACCGACAACAGCCAATGAGAGCCCAGTTTACAGTAAGGTGAGGCAGGAGTGTTACAGTAGAGCCGTCGTAGATAGCTGTTTGAAGCTGACATTTTGTTTGAATTCAGCAAGTAATACCATGTTAGGTGAACAGGAATGAGTAAGGTAATATATCAGAATGTCAGGAATATTGATAGCACCATCATCTGCTATTTTAAAGTTTGTGGCCAAATGTATTTATATATATAAATATATAAATTTTAATTTATATATTTTGACAAACCCCGTTTGGGTTCATTGTTAGCAGCAAGAGGCAACAGAGCTGTTTCAACTGACAGCTGACTGGAGACAAGAGCTGCAGGGAGGAAGAGACTCATTACATACAGGTACAACATTAAAGAACTTATCCTTTAAGTATGTGATGTCCCATCCTGTCTAATCATCTGGTGTGAGCAGATTTACAGCTGAGAGACAAAACCATCTGTGGAATCTGTGTGTGTGTGTGTGTGTGTGACGCAGTGTGTTTCCAGCCTGAACAGTGTGTGTGACGCAGTGTGTCTCCAGCCTGAACAGTGTGTGTGACGCAGTGTGTCTCCAGCCTGAACAGTGTGTGTGACGCAGTGTGTGTGTCTCCAGCCTGAACAGTGTGTGTGACGCAGTGTGTCTCCAGCCTGAACAGTGTGTGTGACGCAGTGTGTCTCCAGCCTGAACAGTGTGTGTGACGCAGTGTGTGTGTCTCCAGCCTGAACAGTGTGTGTGACGCAGTGTGTCTCCAGCCTGAACAGTGTGTGTGACGCAGTGTGTTTCCGGCCTGAACAGTGTGTGTGACGCAGTGTGTTTCCGGCCTGAACAGTGTGTGTGACGCAGTGTGTTTCCGGCCTGAACAGTGTGTGTGACGCAGTGTGTTTCCGGCCTGAACAGTGTGTGTGACGCAGTGTGTTTCCAGCCTGAACAGTGTGTGTGACGCAGTGTTTCCAGCCTGAACAGTGTGTGTGACGCAGTGTGTTTCCAGCCTGAACAGTGTGTGTGACGCAGTGTGTTTCCAGCCTGAACAGTGTGTGTGACGCAGTGTTTCCAGCCTGAACAGTGTGTGTGACGCAGTGTGTTTCCAGCCTGAACAGTGTGTGTGACGGAGTGTGTCTCCAGCCTGAACAGTGTGTGTGACGCAGTGTGTTTCCAGCCTGAACAGTGTGTGTGACGCAGTGTGTTTCCAGCCTGAACGGTGTGTGTGACACAGTGTGTTTCCAGCCTGAACAGTGTGTGTGACGCAGTGTGTCTCCAGCCTGAACAGTGTGTGTGACGCAGTGTTTCCAGCCTGAACAGTGTGTGTGACGCAGTGTGTCTCCAGCCTGAACAGTGTGTGTGACGCAGTGTGTTTCCAGCCTGAACAGTGTGTGTGACGCAGTGTGTGTGTCTCCAGCCTGAACAGTGTGTGTGACGCAGTGTGTGTGTCTCCAGTCTGAACAGTGTGTGTGACGCAGTGTGTTTCCAGCCTGAACAGTGTGTGTGACGCAGTGTGTCTCCAGCCTGAACAGTGTGTGTGACGCAGTGTGTTTCCAGTCTCAACAGTGTGCGTGACGCAGTGTGTCTCCAGCCTGAACAGTGTGTGTGACGCAGTGTGTCTCCAGCCTGAACAGTGTGTGTGACGCAGTGTGTTTCCAGCCTGAACAGTGTGTGTGACACAGTGTGTCTCCAGCCTGAACAGTGTGTGTGACGCAGTGTGTTTCCAGCCTGAACGGTGTGTGTGACGCAGTGTGTCTCCAGCCTGAACAGTGTGTGTGTGACGCAGTGTGTTTCCAGCCTGAACAGTGTGTGTGACGCAGTGTGTCTCCAGCCTGAACAGTGTGTGTGACGCAGTGTGTTTCCAGCCTGAACAGTGTGTGTGACGCAGTGTGTCTCCAGCCTGAACAGTGTGTGTGACGCAGTGTGTCTCCAGCCTGAACAGTGTGTGTGACGCAGTGTGTCTCCAGCCTGAACAGTGTGTGTGACGCAGTGTGTTTCCAGCCTGAACAGTGTGTGTGACGCAGTGTGTTTCCAGCCTCAACAGTGTGTGTGACGCAGTGTGTCTCCAGCCTGAACAGTGTGTGTGACGCAGTGTGTTTCCAGCCTGAACAGTGTGTGTGACGCAGTGTGTCTCCAGCCTGAACAGTGTGTGTGACGCAGTGTGTGTGTTTCCAGCCTGAACAGTGTGTGTGACGCAGTGTGTCTCCAGCCTGAACAGTGTGTGTGACGCAGTGTGTCTCCAGCCTGAACAGTGTGTGTGACGCAGTGTGTTTCCAGCCTGAACAGTGTGTGTGACACAGTGTGTCTCCAGCCTGAACAGTGTGTGTGACGCAGTGTGTTTCCAGCCTGAACGGTGTGTGTGACGCAGTGTGTCTCCAGCCTGAACAGTGTGTGTGTGACGCAGTGTGTTTCCAGCCTGAACAGTGTGTGTGACGCAGTGTGTGTGTCTCCAGCCTGAACAGTGTGTGTGACGCAGTGTGTTTCCAGCCTGAACAGTGTGTGTGACGCAGTGTGTTTCCAGCCTGAACAGTGTGTGTGACGCAGTGTGTTTCCAGCCTGAACAGTGTGTGTGACGCAGTGTCTCCAGCCTGAACAGTGTGTGTGACACAGTGTCTCCAGCCTGAACAGTGTGTGTGACACAGTGTGTCTCCAGCCTGAACAGTGTGTGTGACACAGTGTGTTTCCAGCCTGAACGGTGTGTGTGACGCAGTGTGTCTCCAGCCTGAACAGTGTGTGTGTGACGCAGTGTGTTTCCAGCCTGAACAGTGTGTGTGACGCAGTGTGTTTCCAGCCTGAACAGTGTGTGTGACGCAGTGTCTCCAGCCTGAACAGTGTGTGTGACGCAGTGTGTGTGACGCAGTGTGTCTCCAGCCTGAACGGTGTGTGTGACGCAGTGTGTTTCCAGCCTGAACAGTGTGTGTGACGCAGTGTCTCCAGCCTGAACAGTGTGTGTGACGCAGTGTGTGTGACGCAGTGTGTCTCCAGCCTGAACGGTGTGTGTGACGCAGTGTGTTTCCAGCCTGAACAGTGTGTGTGACGCAGTGTGTTTCCAGCCTGAACAGTGTGTGTGACGCAGTGTGTGTGTGTTTCCAGCCTGAACAGTGTGTGTGACGCAGTGTGTGTGTTTCCAGCCTGAACAGTGTGTGTGACGCAGTGTGTGTGTCTCCAGCCTGAACAGTGTGTGTGACGCAGTGTGTGTGTCTCCAGCCTGAACAGTGTGTGTGACGCAGTGTGTTTCCAGCCTGAACAGTGTGTGTGACGCAGTGTGTCTCCAGCCTGAACAGTGTGTGTGACGCAGTGTCTCCAGCCTGAACAGTGTGTGTGACGCAGTGTGTGTGTTTCCAGCCTGAACAGTGTGTGTGACGCAGTGTGTCTCCAGCCTGAACAGTGTGTGTGACGCAGTGTGTGTGTTTCCAGCCTGAACAGTGTGTGTGACGCAGTGTGTGTGTTTCCAGCCTGAACAGTGTGTGTGACGCAGTGTGTTTCCAGCGGCTGTGCAGAGTGTGTGATCTCACCCTGACGATGTCCAGCTCCTCTTTCGTCGCCGCCTGCTGTTTCTCCAGCCTGGTGCTCAGCTGGGAGCAGATCTGAAACACACAGAACACACACATTACATTCAGACACTACAGTAAGAGACACGTTAGGAGATTTTTCTAACCTTTATTCCTCCAGGGAAACTCAACGGAGCACCATGATCTTTTCCAGCAAAAACCTTCAAACAGCTCCACTCATTCAAATCAACCAAAAATGGGTCTTTACTAATAAAACTAATAACTAATCAAATCAACTTGATGAAGATAAGATGAACTTTATTGAAATTGCCTCATTGTAGCAGCGAAGAACAGAGGTGCAGGTTGGAGAAGGAAGAAAAAGTACTGAAGGATATGAATAAAATGGTAATAAAGGATAGAAATAAAAGTACAATAAAATAATAGTAAATTGTCTTTGTGCTGCTGATAAAGACTTTTAACTGGCTGGAATTAAACTGTCACTGTGATTACAACTGACAGGTTAATAATAATAGCAATAACGCTAATAATAAAACTATTACAGCTACTACTAAACTAGCAATAATAATCTTAATTCATAGAGAACATGTCAAAACAGTTACAAAGTGTTTTACATGATAAATAAAAATGTGAATGATAAATATAGAAGAAACAAGTTAAATATAAAAAGGGGATTCACAGAAGTTTGCAGTTTACAGATTTGAAAATATACAGTCAAAGACACAGGATGTGCAAATGTCCACTGTTGGTTAAAATGTTCCTCATGTCCTCATTTACAATACTGTGGAAGGATTTAAGGTCAAAGTCCTACCTGTTTGTACTCAGCTATAATGGCCGTGGTTTTCTTGATCTCCGACTCGGCTTTCTCCAGCTCCCTCCTGAACACTTCCTTCAGCTGGAGGGAGCAGAGCAGACGATGCATGTTAACGGATTAAACCCAAAGCAGCCAGGAGGATGTGCTGAGAAATATCTTTATCAACACAATAACACCATAAACACAGTATCATTCTACACAGATGCAAACGTCAGGGCGATAAAATAACATCAGCAGAAGTCACTCGTTCCCTGCGCAGGCTTTTTAAATGAACATGTAACTGTGGTTTGATATTTTACTGCCTAAATCTACAAGAGTTCAGTCACCTAATCAATATTGGCCACTCTGGGGAGCCGTAGTCACCACCGCTCACTGACTTCCATTTTGACCATTTAATCTAAATATTGCACTTCTACCACATACACAACCAAGGCCAAGCTGCTCCAGGTGGTTTCAGTAAAAGCCGGGTGGAGTTTTAGTGAAATATGACTTTAAAGGTACGTTAAATAAGATTTTATTACTGCTCAAATATAAATATAAATATAGCACAAAACACTAAATATTTCTGTTGGATCTCTGCTCTAATTAGCCAGTTTACTCATTCTATTGTGAAAATGTGATTTTGTTGATTCCTTTTTGTTTTCTCTCTCAAGCTGTGTATTTTATTTACAATTACTATGTATATATATTATTTTTTACCTCTGATTCACTGTTATTATAATTTTTCTTTTTCTTTCTGCACATGTACAAATTGCAGGAATATGTTTCAAACATACTGTATGCGTACTGTACGCGTTTATTTGTGTATGTCTGTTTATATGTGTATTTCTTTGTATGTATGTAATACATGCATGATCATTTGCATAATAAAAAAAAAAATCCAACTGTCCATATGTGCATTAGAGGCCACCTGTCGATGTTTATTGCACCTCATTGGTCGTTTGATAAAAGTGGGGTTAAAAGTTAATATGAATATACCAAACACCATGAAGCAGGCAGATTCAACTTTACAGGAGAATTTTACATCAGAAAAACTTAATTTAATGACCCCAATTGTCTAATATACCATTTTAAAGCTTTGAATGCAAAGATCATTGACAGCTGAGGCTCGTTAAGCTTGGCCTTAACGAGCTTAACGAGCTGCAGCAGGTAAACAGAGGGCTGATGGTACCTGAGCCGTCTCCTCCTCCTGCCGCCTCTTCTCCTCCTCCGTCTCCACCAGCCGCTGCTTCGTGTTCAGCAGCTCTTTGTTCAAAACATCAGCCTTGTCCTCCGCCTGGACACACACACACACACACACACACACACACACACACACACACACACACCACCCTTCATTAACTCTGACTTAACACACCTGTACTCTTCTAACCTTTATTTCTCCAGGGAGGGTTTTCTGAGCTCCATTCTCTTTTTCAGTGTGATCCCTCCCAGCTACAGGAAGACCTGAGCATTATGGGTAAAACACGCCATAAACACGCCATGAAGAATGTATTAAGGACGAGTTTCACCGCAGAAGAAATTCATTTCCTGCTCCAAATATCTAACCAATGGAGGACATGACGGCTTTGGTTGATAAATTCTGGTTTGCTTGAAATTTTGCCGTGTGAAATGTAACTGAACCACTTCACTGCAAAAAAAATCAATTAGTCAAAAGTCATTTAGTCCTAAAATCCTAATTTTCTTAAAACAAGTGAAAAAATCTGCCTATGGTTTGATAATTTCACTTGTTTCCAATGCAAATCAAGTGTCATTTTCTTGATAGAAGTGCAAGATTTTGACAAGTGAAACCACATTGGAAACAAGTGAAATCATGTCACCTCATTGGCAAATTAAGATCTTTAGGTCGCAGTGTGTGTTAATGCAGCAAATTGAAGACTTTCACCCCCAGAAACAAGGCAAACAGAGGGTCCTGCAGGTTTGAGGACGTCCTGCGGGGGGCGCTGTGCTGTGTTACCTGGTCCAGGTCGTTCCGCAGGGCGATCTTACTGGTCACCAGTTCGTGGGCCAGGTCGTCGTTCTCCTGCTCCAGACGCATACTGGCCTCCTGAAGACGACGGTTCTCCCTCTGGACGCACACACACACACACACACACACACACACACACACACACACACAGAGACACACACACACACTTGTCAAAAACTAAGGCTTAGGATTTTTTCTTTTAGATAAGGGGGTAAGAAAAGTTTAAGAAACTCAGAACATTTTTCCTTCTGGTAAAAACAGCAGCTTCTATTGTGTCTATTGTACTTTTTTATTTTAATTTATTTGTGCAGCCCTAAAAACCTAAAACAGCCTTCCTTCATTGCTTTCCTAATCTCTCTCTCTCTCTCTCTCTCTCTCTCTCACACACACACACACACACACTCCTGTTAAAGTCCCCATTGTAGACCATTAGCGCGGTCTCATGACTGCTAGTCTGCCTGTAAACAGTCTCACATGACGGCCACGCCTCCATGGGATGACACGGTTGTCACGGTTACGACGAGGGGTCACCTGACCCCAATATCCTGTCGCTCTGACGACGACGACGACCTCCTCTGACCCTAACTCACCTCACACACACACACACACACACACACACACACACACACACACACACACACACACACACACACACACGCTGTCCTCCTAATTCACGCCTGTACGTAAGACACTAGCAGCTCCTTTTTGTTCAGACTCTGGCGAACAGAAACCCAAACTCAAAACAGTGGAACAGAAGTAGCATAAGAAAAACAAAACTCTCCACTTAAGATCAAGGAGCATGAAGTAGAAAAAACTAAGAAGAAGAACAAATCCTGCTACTTTTGGAGGCTGATGGATATCTGAAAACATGTTTATTGGTAAAGAAAAACCAAACGAGAGCCTTGATCAGGATTACAAGACAAACACCACAGTGGAAGAAGCTGAGGAATGAGATGACGTCTTGTTAGTACAAAGTGGAAGTGTTAACGTGTTTAACTTGTTGGAACGCCCTCATCCAAAATGGAGAACGTAAAGTCAGCTGTCGCGGTGCTCCTTCTTCTTATTGTAAAATTATATTACTATCTCTTTCTGAAAGATCTCGAGAAACGAAGGAACCCGACGTCAGTGGATTCGCCGCCTGCGTCGACACACTTCCTCAATTCTTGATGCCAAGTGGGAGATTACGAAGCCGACAAAAACATTTCCATGTGTAGTTCTTGTAATCACCACTAGGAGGCCGATGTGAACGTTTTCTCCAGTCTGCAGCTCATATTTATGGTAAATCCCGTACAAAGTGAACGCAGCAAAAGCAACAACGGATCTTAAAGCTGCACTGCAACTTTGCACATTAACAGCTCTAAATGGTAGTGAGAGGTAAATGAAAAATTAGAACTTCGATACCCAGAAGTCCTGTGCGGTGCCGTCAGTAAACCGGTCTGTGATGCTTTACACCGAAGGAAACCAAAGAGACGAGAGAGGAAAAGATCTAACGCTGGTGAGTCCAGCTTTCTCTGCTGCTGTTCAGGAGACAGTTTGGATTAAAGGGAAGGTTCAGTGATTTTATAATCCTCTATCCTATTCATCACTAATTACGCCCCGTCTTACAATGTGCCCAAAGTTTTTACATTGGAGCTTGCGTTTCTGTGAAATCGGCAGCCACCTCCTGTTAGCATTTATTAGCAATGCTAGCACAAGTCAATGGGGTATGAAACATAACTCTTAAAATCACTCGCAAGTCATTCCATATACTTCCATAGCTGCAGTAATAGTAAGAATACGTAATAGAACTCGCTCAAAGCGCTTGAATGGGATTTTGAAAGCAATGGTTTCATACCCCATTGACTTGCACTAGCATGTCAATGGATGTAGCTCGGATGTAAATATGTTTTGAATGTTATAATAGAAGATATGGTTAGTGGGAAATAGGATAGACCCCTAAAATCACTGAACCTTCCCTTTAAGTTTCAATTCATCACTTCCTGTGGGCGGAGAAATGTCCGACACCAGAACTTCATTTGGGCAAATAGTGCGAATATATAACGTCTCAATGAATGCAGATGGGACGCTCTTCTCTGTAACCACCCAACTTTATGATTTAGGCTCATTAAACACCTGCATCTTTACATAAAAAAGAGTGTATCTATAAAGTAGCCAACTTAGTGAATTTACACCAATCAGAAAACAAGCCATATGTGAAAAATCAAAGCCTAAGAGCCAACAAAAAAGTTTAAACCGGCATATATTTATACCTACATTTAGGACCAAATACAATAAATCAATACAATACATTAAGGAATAGTAAAACACTCCATAAGCATTAGACCCTATAGAAAACCTTTCATGTTTAAAAGGTTAAATGTCTGTTACCTCGCTGCTGTCAGGACGCAGAACAGCGTCGACCCGTCCAGACTGTGGCAGGACAGACTGAACTGAAACACATGATCCTGACAGGAGTTTCCCTCTCTCTCCCTCTCTCTCTCTCTCTCTCTCTCTGTCACTTCCCTCTCTCTCTCAGTTGTTTTTATTTTGTATTCACATAACCAATGGAAAACAGAGAGGAAAGAGTGCAACCAGCACAGAAAACCACACATAGTCTTACAAATAGAAAAAGGACACAGAAAATACACACACCCATACAAAACTAACAAAAAACCCATAAAAACAGAAAAAAATACATAACATTAGCATTAACATAACTATATTCATAAGTCAATCCCCCCCCAAAAACTAATGACTGTACAATATACCCCTGTACCATTTTGAGGTTCTGGCACTTTACTTGAGTATTTCCATTCTGTGAGACTTTCTACTTTTCCTCCACTACATTTATCTGCCAGCTGGAGTTACTAGTTACTTTGCAGAATAAGGTTTTACACGCAAAACATACGATAAGCTCATAAAATATGTTGCATTAGAGTTTAAACTCCCCAACAGTATATGGAGCAGTTAGACGACAACATTAAAATACTTCTGACAGGTTAAGGCTTCAATAATTTAACTCTCTGACAGAATGACGACTTTTACTTTTCATACTTCAGTTCATTTTACTGCTAATACTTCTGTACTTTTACTGAAGTAAACTTCTGAATGCAGGACTTTTACTTTTAATGGAGTGTTCTTCCATTATGGTATTGCTACTTTTACTTCTGAGGAGTTTTTCCACCACTGTTTACAAGTAGCCACATTGGTGCATTTTATTTATGTTATTTATACTTTTACTTTTTTTCCTCTTCTCCCCTCTTGTTGATCTGGAGGTGTACCAAGTCTAAGAGAAAGCGTTTTATTTGGGATCAGGGGGAACCAGACCAGAGGACGACTGATCCAAACCCCCTCTGGTATTAAAACGCCGGATCCCATATCAACAAAAAATCCTCTTTCTCTCTTCCTGCTGTGTATAAAAGCCTTTCCCTGAGCAGCAGTCCTGGTCTGATGTCTTATCTTCTGTTAAAGCTTTCCTTCCTTCCTACAGTTCTGTCTGTACATCACAGCAGCATCACTGCTGCCTCCGCAAAAAACAGCCAACTGGAATTCTGCTGTGTGTTTTTTTATTTTTCCTACTTGAGCCGAACGTTTTCGTGGTTGTCTGTGTTCAGATCAGACTGGCCTTCAAATCACCTCTCAAAAAGGTCTTTTTTTATAATCTTTTTTTTATTTTTATCTTTTTATTAATCTTTTATCTTAATTATCTTATTTTCACTCAGTATTGCTATTTTTTGTGATGTTTCTATTTACTCCCTACTGAACGTTGTCTATTTTTTATCTTCTTATTTTTATTTTTTATTCTCATTTAAGAATCGAAACGTAAAACACGTGTTAACTTTTATCCAAAGTTTGCAAACAATATCAATTTAACTTGAACGGCTTCAAAAAAATGGTAAAAACGTCTGTGTGGCTGTGATACGCTCACACATCGGCACTTATAGCCAGAACTTTGTCACATACACATTTACTTGGTAACTGTGAATCTGAACCATTATCTAGTTTATATAATTTGGCTTTGTGCGGTAATGAAGTTCAGTTTTGATGTCAGAGGGAAGACAACTAAATAACTAAATGATCTGTCTCTTTCTCCCCTCCCCTCCCCCTCTCAGTCTTCCTACTGTCTTAATAAAGACAAAATACTAAAAGACATGGACTAACGAGTCTCCGGTCTCCTTTTGGGAAAAAAGAGAAAGACAGATTTCAACCAAGACGAAGAGAAAGCAGCAGCAAAGAATAAAATACGACATAAAGTAGAGCAATAGAAAGATGATGAAAGGTTTCTGAAGCTCTGTCCTGACAGTTTCAGCTTGTCTGAATCCCTAAATATCTGCCCCGCCTCGTCTGGTTTCACCTTCTGAACAATCTGACGAGATAAAGACAGTCAGCAGCTAAAACCTCAAACACCCAGGCAGCTTCGCCCAAAAATAAACTTTATTGATGTTCACATCGCCAACAAAATCATAAAAGTCAGCGCTGCCAAAGTCACATTAAAGGCCAGAACGCTGTGAGAAATATTAATAAAGGTACGGTTTGACACAAAACAAAGAATAGTATGCAAAATAGGAGAACAGTAATTCAACAGGCCTATAATTAGAAACACAGATAATTTCAGCAATAAAAGTAGCTGCTAAAAGTAGCTTGTTTTTTGCATCTTATGCCACAAAAGGACAGCTTTCCTTTCACAATCTTTTACAATCTCTGAGACTTCAGTCTCTTTCAGATGCGACACAGTCAGTATGATTTGAAAACTACAGGAGGCGAGGCTCTACTCTCATGAATACATAAGTCTGCACACTGTATACGACAGATAGGAGTATTTAACTCAGCAGCCCAGCAGGAGGCTAAAGCTGTGGTTCCCAAACTGGAGTCCGGGGACCTCCAGGGGTCCCTGAAGGGGTTCCAGGGGTTCTCCAACAAAACTTCACTGTCACTTCATTCATAATGTCTATTCTGATCCGAGGTTTGACTCCTGCAGTACAGACAGACAACAGAACTCTTCTCAGATGGGTTTCTGGGACAAAACCTTCATCAAATGGGTTCTGTGGTCCAAAGCGTCTCTACTGCGGAGGACCTTGATATTAAAGATCATGTCAAAGAAAACTACTTGGCAAAGCAATAAAAACAAGAGCAAAGGAGAGCGATAGAAGGAGAAGACAGAGGGAGAGAAAGACCTTTAAAAATTGTGTTTTTAATTTAATAGAGTTACTGTGCTTCAGTGTTTGCAGCAGGCTCCCTGGGCTTTACTTTGGTCTCTATTAACACATTAAAGTTACACAACTTTACCTCCGATTAGAGTCAGGATCCAGCATGCCTACTTAACCACTTCATGACAGCAGAGGTACAGTTACTCTAATCCTAAATCTGTGGAAAAGAACTGTGTGTGTGTGTGTGTGTGTGTGTGTGTGTGTGTGTGTGTGTGTGTGTGTGTGTGTGTCCCACCTGGTATCGGTCGATGGGGTCTTCCTGCTGCAGCTGGCTCTCTCTCAGCGTCTGGTATTCCTTCTCAAACTTCTTCAGCTTCTTGGTTGGAACCTGCAAACGTGTTCACATCTTTATTTCAACCTTCATTTACCCAGAAGCACCCGGTAAAACCACTGAGGGCCCGTTGCCTTGCTCAAGGGACCCTGAGCAGCCGGTAGCTGCTGAGGGAGAGAGAGAGAGCGTTCATTCAGCCAGTGGGATTCAAACCAGCAACCCTCCAACCACAAACTTGCTTCTGTCAACATTAGGCTGTGGATTTCATCAAGAGTGTAGTTTCACCTCAACACGGCGTGATTAAGGATTCGTTTTTGGCATCTCCATCTCAGACACACAAATCTGTCCACATTTCACCAGAGAGGTCAGAGGTCAAAGGTCAGAGGTCAGAGGTCAGCGGCAGGGAGGACCCGGTAACACTTTACAATAAGGGTACACTAAGTTAAGGGTTAGTTAATGCTTAATATGGGTTAGTTAATGCTTAATAAGCATTAACTAACCCTTAATTAACAGTTAACTAATGTGTAATTTACTAATGTGTTCATGCTAACTAAGGTATTAATTTATACATTATTTAATAGTTTATAAAGATGACTATTAAATAATGTATAGATTAATACCTTAGTCAACATGAACGCCATTAGTAAATGATTACCAGACACATTAGTTAACTGTTAATTAAGGGGTTAGTTAATGCTTATTAAGCATTAACTAACCCTTAATTAATGTACCCTTATTGTAAAGTGCTACCGAGGACCCTCTGGTCACAGGTTGGATGCTAGTCACCCCCGCTCCACATTTTAGGGATTTAGACTCTGACACTCTTAATTCAGCAGCTTCCAATGAAGTCAACAGTAGAATAAGCTTCAA